>NC_069500.1:493507875-493537875 GCF_027579735.1 Bombina bombina | reverse complement strand
GCATGTGCATAAATAATTTAATTTTTGAAATAAACTAATTATTGTGGGCACACTCCGGACTTTACAAGCTTGACACTCTAATATAGGGATGCCACCTCGACCATGGTTTCCTGGACATTTATGAGTTGCACATGCTGTAGGGTCTGCAGAGAGGAACATGAATTGCAGCCCTGGACAGCACACAAATAGGGATCCTGGACAGCACTATTCATGTTCCTCCCTGCACACCCTGCAGCATGTGTAACTCATAAGTGTCCAGGAAAACATGGCCGAGGTGGCAACTCTTTTCTAATAGCACTTCTATATCTGTACCTTAATTGACCTCAGCAGAGGAGATGAGAGAAGCCTAAGTTTCAACATGTCAGTGTTCATTACCTTATATAAACTAAAAATGAAACATATTTCTTCATTATTTAAACAACTAATATAATTTTGGGGGGAAAAATACATCTGCATATTTGTTTAATATTCTGTGTCCCTTAAAGCAATATTATACCAGAGCATCTCATGTAGTTAGATTTGACAGAATAGTTCTTCTAGCAGTGATTGATATAGAACATATGCCTCCTGTTTGTTAAAACCACAGACGCCTAAGAAAAACAAACATTTTTTATCTACTATACTTTTCTATTCACTGCAATATTTCATGAAAACATTATTTGTTCCTGTTATTATTATAGTTTAACTTGATATTAAAGGGGCAGTAAGTACTTTAAAACAGTAGTCAAGTCCTACAAAAAAAAGTGTGGGAACTCACCAAGACTTTGACCCCCTCACAATTAATATTGTTTTATACACACACACTATATGTATATGTATATAATCTAATAATACACTTGGGTTAATGAAAGCAAATTAAATTCAATAAAGGGTTAAATGGTTGCCTTTGGGCCTGAGAATCCTCCTCTGTTACAGAGTCTTACCCACTTAAGGTGCAATAGCCCTTTTTCTGCTGAGGGGAGCTAAATAACCCAAGAGCAAGCCACACAGAAACGTAAGCACCATGTGTTCCACACAGTGCAGGGTGATCACACAGCAGGGCCGCTGACAGGCTTGCATTTAGTGTATTGTAGGAAATGTTACTGCCCATTACTAGAGGATCTCACTATCCCTCTAACTAGACTGTGCGCCAGCTCCTCCCACCAGCAGCAGCAGTGTTTACTGAAGCATTTATGTTCTCCAATCAAAGTCAGAAAATTGTGGATTTCCCAGTCCTGCAAAATGAAAGGGCACATGATAGGCTTCATACACTTAACCTTGCCACATATATTTCCCTAATTTGCAGGTTAGTACCTTATCTTTTCTGCTGATGACAAACAGTTAAGATTTTGTTAATATGATAGTAGAGTAGCAAGCCCTGTTATCTCCAGACTTAACTCCTCCAAATAAGGTAAGTAGTGGATGGAGTTTGACCATTAAAAACCATTGCAGCAAACAAGGTGTTAATATAGTTCAGACTGCTATGTTAATCTATTGGAAGACTGCAGAAAAATGTTGTAATTACAAGGTGTTTTGCTATAATAGGAGAGATGGAGTGGAGCTATATATGGCAGGAAAATATTTGATAGAAGCAGCTATTAACATGTAATAGCATATGTGGTAAGGAATGCAAAATTACAATAGACCTGTAATACCTTTCTTTTTTTAATTGTCTCCTTAAGGCTGGAAAGTTCAGTCTTATACCCACCATAATTAACTTAGCCACTGCCTTGACATCTATAGGGGTGGTAAGTACATACTGCATGAAGCATGCGCCATATTATGTACTATGTATATTACTTTATATATGCACTGTTACTTTGTTAATAGGCTGGTACATTAATCATATCAGACATTATAATACAATAGCTTTTTAGACTGCAGATGTCTCTCCAATGAGAATGAAGTCTCTGCACTCTTACAAATATAGCTGCCATCTAGGTGGTATTTTTACAGTTCAGGTCAATGTAGATAATTCTTTTAACAACCTTTTTAGTTTCTTTATTACTTCAGTTTTGGTATTGAGCATCTATAGTCTGTAGGTCTCTTTGTCTACCCTATTGATACTTTTTGGAGATATTGTATATCTCTTAATGCAGGTGAAATGTTCAGCTCATTGATCATAGTTTTTATTGTCAGTTATTTGCAAAATAATATTTTGTGTTTGCTGTTTAGATGAATGGTTCTTCATAATGTGCTTCTGTGTATTTAGAGGTGGCTCTAGACAATAGTGAGCCCTTAGGCAAAACTAAAATATGAGGCCCCTCATCACACACAAAAGGGAAAAAAAATGCAGAAATTAGCCCCATATATTTATTTGCATAAACAATATTTTTCATGCAAGGGTCGCCAAATGCAAGACGCCTAGATTTTACTTCTTCTGGCTTATAACTTGGATTATTCTACATATATTTATATAAAAACACCACTGTCTGGGTCCTAAGAAGTATGTGGCTGGCTCAATATTCTTACTGGTTCCTAAATGTGAAATAAATCTGGTATTTCAAATTGTACAAACTGTAGCTATAAAATCCTACAATCTGATATAAACGGATATAAGAAATAAGCTTGTATTTGCCAGCCATCACAAGTAACAAATGCAATACAGTAAATCCCAAACAAAATATATGCTCCCTTTATGCATCTACAATTGCAAACTACAGTGCAGAAGCTGATACCCCAGAACAGATACATAGCCTCCTGTTGTGCCAGATATATAATCCCTGACCAGATGCATTGCCCTACTGTATCTAATATACCATGTATATCCCACATTAGACCAAAACCAGACCAATGGCCCATGCAGCCTTTTAAGCTGAAACTATGCCACATCAGACCCCAAGACAAAATGCAAAGCCCTCTTACACCTCCATTTATACTAGATATATACTAAATCAGACCACTTGCAAATGGTCCCCTGCACTCCTCATAAGCCAGATATGTGCCACATTAGATCCCAACCCCAGAAAAAAATCATGATTAATTAACAAACTTTAGACAGTATATGTGCCACAGTATACTTGGTTCCTGCAAACTAGGCATTCATTGAACACAGGGCTCATTGAAGCAGGAATCCCTATATTATAATGTGTCTGAACACATCTGTTCCACCCTCTGCTCATGCCTATGATAATTAAACTGTATTACGATACTTGGAGGAAGCCGTTAGGCTGGGCTACTATGCTACAAACAACTGTTCCAAGAAAAGAAAATGCAGATTTTTTTCTATGACCCTCTGCAAGGCCTTATCATAAGTGAGGCCTTAAAGGGACACTGAACCCAATTTTTTTTTCTTTTGTGATTCATATAGAGCATGCAATTTTAAGCAACTTTCTAATTTACTCCTATTATCATTTTTTCTTTGTTCTCTTGCTCTCTTTATTTGAAAAAGAAGGCATCTAGGTTTTTTTTTTTTGGTTCAGTACTCTGGCCAGCACTTTTTTTTTTATTGGTGTATGAATTTATCCACCAATCAGCAAGAACAACCCAAGTTGTTCCCCAAAAATGGGCAGGCATCTAAACTTACATTATTGTATTTCAAATAAAGATACCAAGAGAATGAAGAAAATTTGATAATAGGAGTAAATTAGAAAGTTGCTTAAAATTTCATGCTCAATCTGAATCACGAAAGAAAACATTTGAGTTCAGTGTCCCTTTAAGACCACCTATTTGGCCTAATGGTAGAGCTGCCTCTGTATATATTGTAGCAGCATGGCACCCTCTAGCACTCTCAAGTACCTCTGCTGTTATTGGGTTTACCTGTATTACTAACATAGCATCTAAGCCTGTTAATTTAACTTGTTCTACTTGTACTAGGGATCCGTATTCTGTGACTGGATACTACTGACATTTATGAACAAGAACCACATGTACAGCATCCGGAAATATGATGAGGTAACGAGAGTATGAAACATAGTGTAAAGGTTGAGAATGGGGAAAGGGAGTAGTTATTGAAAAATATAGCTATAGGACAAGGAAGATACTATAGTGAGGGAAAATGGAGATACATACGTACAAAGATACCCACACAGTCTTGTTGTTTGTAAAAGACTTTTTTTGATTGCATGCTGTTAGTTCTGACAAGCTAGAGGCGAGTACTTCACGAGCTGTCCTGATAGGTCAAGCCATGTGTAGTTATTGAGTATAAACATAATGTGCACACGGAGGCAAGAGATGGCGTTAATTACAGCAAGTGTGTAAGCTTAAGAATAGATATCGTTATACTACGTCTTACTAATGGGTGTTTATGGATGATATTAGGCTCTATAGCGCAATTGCTAAAATGTAATACTTGATTGCAATACAATTTCTATGGAAATAAGACTAACAGTTAAATACAGGCCAAATGATCAGTATGGCATTGCGGATTATACAAACTACATAGTGTTCCATTCTTATCTTTATTATATTACACATTTGTTTGTTGTACACGTGATTCACTAATACACAAACTATCAGATTTGATTTACTAGATCATGATTCAAAGTATATGATCACGTTGATATTGTATAGTTTTCACTTGTTTGAATGTCACTATGGCAACACTGATGGTGTCATTCCCTGGGGGGTGTTTCTGTTGTTTGAGGAAGGGGAGTATTTTGATCCCCGAAACGGCATGTATTAATAAAAGATACGCTTGTGTTAAGCCCAGTGAGTGCGGGCTCTTCGTTGTGATCAAGGGGCATATGTATCAAGCTCCAAATGGAGCTTGATGTTGTGTGTTTCTGGCGAGCCTGCCGGCTCGCCAGAAACAGCAGTTATGAAGCAGCTGTCACAAAGACCGCTGCTCCATAACCTGTCCGCCTGCTCTGAGCAGGCGGACAGAGATCGCCGGAAATCAACCCGATCGAGTACGATCAAGTTGATTGACACCCCCCTGCTGACGGCCGATTGGCCGCGAGTCTGCAGGGGGCAGCATTGCACCAGCAGCTCTTGTGAGCTGCTGGTGCAATGCTGAATACGGCGAGTGTATTGCTCGCTGTATTCAGCGAGGTCTGGCGGTCCTGATCCGCAGTGTCGGATCAGGTCTGACAGACCTTGATAACTATGGCCCATACTCTTCTGCTCCTGTCACGCTGATTATAGGTGAGAGTGCAAATCCTTTATTCTGTTGTGCATACAAAGATAGATAGATTTATATGGAGAGCTATAGATAGATTATTTGTAGGTAGATAGAGATAATACTAACAAGTTAGTCTACAGTCTTTTTTCTTAACAGATTTGGATTCAGAGGGAAGGTTGTGAACAGTGATTGTGTGAGTGTTGAATATAGCATGTTTTCTCTGACACACTAGTGTAAATTAATAACCGCCTGGTAAAGATTTATTGTATCTTTTTGTTCTGAAGGTCTGGAAATTGCAAGAGACAAGCCCAGAGAGTTTAACTGCAGTCAGCTCCCCACAGGATTCAACCTTTGCCTCAGAATCTCCTTGCACCATAGAGGACACGTTATACAAGGATAGAAGTCCTACAGGTGACAGTACAGACTTAACTGAGAAAATGGAGCTGGAAGAAACAGGGGACTCAGGGACCCAACATACAAGCTGATGCTTCATACAGGGACAGACTATAAAATAGACATTTTCATATCAAACTGAGAAGTAGTTTTGCACCAAAAGGGGGGGAAAGAAACAGATCAAAAGTGTTAAAGAAGAGGAGGATGGAGTGAAGCAGACTGGGCAAAGTTACAAGAAGAAAGATTATTAACAGTGGGTTGAAAATGGTCCCTTCCCTACCTGATTATCTGGCTATTTTCTTTTCCATTAGATCCACTCCATCATTGCCTGTGTCTTGCTCAACCCATCTTTTGATCTCTGTCCTTTCCTTTTATTAGATGGCCGCAATAAATGTTTATCATACTAGGTCTTCTATTTGCAGCCATCTCTAGACATCTGTCCTTGCCCATCATGCCTGGTCACATTCTGTTGTGTAGCCACACACAACCTCTGCTTTCTATCCAATCTTTCTGATGTCTTGTCCTTCCTGCTTGCAACCAGTCTACCAGCTTCTCAACATTCTGTCTTTCCTTGCTTTCTCATTTTTTTCTGTTGTTGCTATTCATCTTGTTTTTTCCTTTTTCATCTCGTGTTATCTATGGTCGTTACAGTCCTAAAGGGACATAGTGCAAAACAAAAAATTCTCTCCTACAAAGCTCCAGAACATTAATGCACTACTGGGACCTATCTGAATACACTTGGAGAGCCAATGAAAAAAGCATATATGTGGAGCCACCAATCACCAGCTAGCTCCCAGTAGTGCATTGTGAACTTTTAATTGGGACTTTCATGTCCCTTTAATATCTTGGTACCTCGTCTTACAGGCTTTTGACAACAGATGTCTTTACACATCCCATCTGCCAGTGTTTCTCTGCCATTCTTGACACTCTCTCTGGCCTCTCCTTGCTTTCATTCTGGCACCTATTCAGTTTCCCCCATTTACTGTTTTCTTTCAGTTTTGGGCTTTTTCCTAAGGATGCATTAGTCTGCATGGCTAATCCTGGCCTCTTTGCCTCCCTTACTGATCTCTTCTGTACATTTTACTTTCCTCCTAGATGTTCTCAATAAACTCTGGTCTCTGCCAGTCCCCAGGGATCCATGAGCAAGGAAATGATGAGAAATGATTTCTTTTATTAGATAAAAGATTTCAATAGTAATTACTAGAGGTTGGCTCTTGTGGTCTCTGACTTATCTGCCTGCATTATCTTTTCATCCACTTACAGCTGCCCCTCCCACCTGCTTCTTGTTTTACTAAGGATTCAAAGCCCAGGGATGCAGGGGTGAACTACAGGTTTATTATCAAGAGATCCAGTAAGTGCAAAGAAGTGTCAGTAAGTCAATTATCCTTTTCCTTGTGGTATTTGAGTGCCTAGAATTAAGTTCTAATAAGAAGTAATCACTTCTACACATCTTACTCACTGTCCATCTCGACCGCTTGAGTTCCCATAGTGTTACTGTGAAGATCTTTAACTCTTTGTGTATAAGTGTTAAGCAAATCTTTTGTGTGGAATAAAAAAAACCTGTAGAACATGGCAAAGTAAATACAGTATATTATAAAGAAGTATAATGCTTTGTTGAAATGTGAAGAAATCCTGGCTTATAGCGATGGGTTCAATAATCATTTATAGGGATAAAAAGGAACATTAAACTCTCAAAATGTGAGTGTTATCTAAATGTGTTATCTAAATGTGTTAAAATAAAGTAATTTAAAGTATTTTTTTGCATATACAATTTACAACTGGATTTAAAAAAGCTCTTCATACAAATTGATTTAAAAAAAAAACATTAAAAACTTGCATTGTTTTGCAGTCCAGTAACCCATCTTTTGAAAATCCTGTTGAGTTTATTTATCTTATCGCTGTTGCTGTGGCCAACTAGTGTGATATATAAATAAGATCCTGCACTGCTCATGCAATTACTATGTAAAATGTTGCACGGTCAAGACTCTGAATCCTGCAGGATGCTCTCCCGGAGAAGCAGTACAAACTAATTATATATAACAATAATTATTTAAACATGTTACAGGGATTTCCTTTTTAATTAATGTCCCTATTGAGTTACACAGAATGAGAACATTAATTTAAAAGCTGTTAATCAAATAGGATAGTAATATACCAGATGGCTTGGCTTGTTCTTCCTTATATGTCAGACCCATTGGGAATTGTCTGTAATTTATATATCACCTTATTTGGGCTGGTCCCAATTTAAAAAATATGTGGCGTATGGTAACCTTTATAATGCATTCTATGGAGAAAAGGAGAAGTTGTCTAGGGTAAAGACTTAAACTTAATACAAACAATAAGTGAAGTAAAAATGGTGATTAAGTTGTGCTAATACACATAACCAAAGTGAACAACTAAATAAAATTAAACACTGCACATAAGTCAATGGATACTTCAGTTCACAAATGCAAGTCCTTCAGTTGTGTGGACAAATTTGTTCTTGGTGATTCAGCATATATAAAGAGAAAATTAAAATATAGTGCAATACTATCACAGTCCTTATATGAAGTGTATAGAGAACATTACTCACGTTCTTCTGCGCTGTATACCTAGCTCTAAGTGTATTCAGTGTGTTATAGGTGGATCGTATGACGGCAGGAACAGTACTCAACTGGATTCATTTATCCGAATGACAATTTATTTAAAACAATATTGTACAATAATAAAAACAAGCAGTATCAAGTCACAGACAAGAGATACAGTGTAACAATGTAAACTTCCAAGACCCCCAGAGTACTCTTACTAAAAACAGCTTTGAGTCCTGTATAGGGCTTGTGTGAAGTCCAAAGACTGCTGTTTAACCCCGCTTCTTCACATGACCCTATCTTTACTGCACTTTGACCCCGCCTCTTCACATGATCTTTTCTTTACCACAATTTGCCCCTGCCTCTTCACATGACCCTTTCTTTACCGGAATTGCCCCCGCCTCTTTACATGACCCTTTCTTTACCACAATTTGCCCCACCTCTTCACATGACCCTTTCTTTACCGCACTTTGCCCCCGCCTCTTTACATGACCCTTTCTTTACCGCACTTTGCCCCCGCCTCTTCACATGACCCTTTCTTTACCGCACTTTGCCCCCGCCTCTTTACATGACCCTTTCTTTACCACAATTTGCCCCGCCTCTTCACATGACCCTTTACCGCACTTTGCCCCCATATCTTTACATGACCCTTTCTTTACCACACTTTGACTTCGCCTCCTCACATGACCCTTTCTTTACCACAATTTGCCTCTGCCTCTTCACATGACCCCTTCTTTACCGCTCTTTGCCCCTGCCTCTTCACATGACCCTTTCTTTACCACAATTTGCCCCTGCCTCTTCACATGACCCTTTCTTTACCACAATTTGCCCCTGCCTCTTCACATGACCATTTCTTTACCACAATTTGACCCTGCCTCTTCACATGACCCTTTCTTTACCGCACTTTGCCCCCGCCTCTTCACATGACCCTTTCTTTACCACAATTTTCCCATGCCTCTTCACATGACCCTTTCTTTACCGCACTTTGCCCCGCCTCTTTACATGACCCTTTATTTACTACACTTTGACCCCGCCTCTTCACATGACCCTTTCTTTACCGCACTTTGACCCCGCCTCTTTACATGACCCTTTCTTTACCACACTTTGACCCCGCCTCTTCACATGACCCTTTCTTTACCACAATTTTCCCCGCCTCTTCACATGACCCTTTCTGTACCGCACTTTGACCCCACCTCTTTATGTGACCCTTTCTTTACGGCAAATTGAGAAGAGGCAGGGTTTTGTGAACTGAAATATCCTTTAACTTATGCGGAGTATATGTTGCCTCTGAAAATGTACAACTATGTATTTGTAACATAAAAAGTAGTGGTACTTATGTATTTGTTAAACTTATCTTGTATTTTATGTATTTGTTTATCATCTTGTATTTGTAACATAAACAGTACTGGTACTTATAGAAGCCTACAGTGTTTAATAAAATACTAATGAAGGTATTATTCAGACCAATACACTCTCAGCCTCATGAGGATATATTTTCTGTGTCTTAATCATATTTATCTGTGTTTTCTTAGTACAGTATATCTCTGTCACTTTACCTTCTATGTTTCCATTAGATTTAATTGCATAATTGAATTTTCTCAACCTTACTTTGGGTCACCACTTTGTTCCTCTCCCTCACTTCCTTATCTCTTTGTGATTACTACTGTGTACAGTGTATGATTTGATTATACTCCAGTTACTAATTTGTTTGATGTAACATTACAGATAGTCACAAAAACTTACAGCACAGCAATGCTCTGAGAGCATCTGATGGAGACATAGTTTAAATATGTAACATTAACAAAAGCTTGCAATGTCCTCAGGAGATGAGGCAACCTTGTCCACTAAATATCAGGTATATACATTATTGTTATATAGAAACAGAGTAGCTCTGTGCAGGTCAGTAGTGTGCAAGATGCAGCTTAAAGGGACAGTCTACCATAAAATTGTTATTGTTTTAAAAGATAGATAATCCCTTTATTAACCATTCCCCAGTTTTGCATAACCAACACAGTTATATTAATATACTTTTTACCTCTGTGATTACCTTGTATCTAGGAACCTTCTTCCAGCCCCCTAATCACATGACTGTGACTGTTTATTATCTATTGTCTTAAAGTTAGCATTGTTTTGTGCTAAATCTTAAATAACTCCCTGTGCCTGAACACAGTGTTATCTATATGGCCCATGTGTACTTTCTGTCTCTTTGTGTTGAAAAGAGATTTAAAAAGCCTGTGATAAGAGGCAGCCTTCAAAGGCTTAGAAATTAACATATGAGCCTACCTATGTTTAGTTTAAACTAAGAATACCAAGAGAAAAAAGCAAATTTGATGATAAAAGTAAATTGGAAAGTTGATTAAAGTTAAAAGTCCTATCTGAATAATGAAAGTTTAATTTATACTAGATTGTTCCTTTAAAGGAACAATAAAGTCACAATTAAATTTACATGATTCAGGTAGAGCACTGGTTTTTAAACCTTTCCTCAGGCCTCCACAACAGGCCAGGTTTTCAGGTTTTACCTTGGGTGAGAGCAGGTAAAATAACCATCGGCTAGATTACAAGTTTTGCGTTATGGGTGAAAAGGCATCGTTAAGGCTCTTTTTCACTACCGCTGGTATTACGAGTCTTGCAGGTTTGGCTGCACCACACACTTTTTTGGCCGTAACGCAACGTAACTACCGCAGCTTTCAAAAAGTCCTTTTTCAATAGGACTTCCATAGCGCCGGTATTACAAGTTTGCCTGGGAGGCCAAAAAGTGAGCGGTACAGCCTATACCGTCAAGATCCATAACGTAAACTGAAAGTCAGTAGTTATGGGTTTTATGCTACAAAGCCGTAACCTTAAACTCATAACTAAAGTGCTAAAAAGTACACTAACACCCATAAACTACCTATTAACCCCTATACCGAGACCCTCCCGCATCGCAAATAATAAAATAAAATGATTAACCCCTAATCTGCCGCTCCGGACGTCGCCGCCACTATAATAAACATATTAACCCCTAAAACTGCTGCATCCCAAACACTAGTTAAATATTATTAACCCCTAATCTGCTGTCCCTAACATCGCCGCAACCTACATTACTGTTATTAACCCCTAATCTGCTGCTCCCAAAATGGCCGCCACTATACTAAAGTTATAAACCTTTAAACCTAACCTTAAGTCTAACCCTAACACCACTAACTTTAATGTAATTAAAATAAATCTAAATAAAACCTAATATTAATAACTAAATCATTCCTATTTAAAAATAAATACTTACCTGTAAAATAAACCCTAAGCTAGCTACAATATAATTGGAACAGCCAATAGAATGCAAGCTCAATCCTATTGGCTGATTGCATCAGCCAATAGGATTGAAGCTCAATCGTATTGGCTGATTGCATCAGCCAATAGGATTTTTTCACCTTTAATTCCGATTGGCTGATATAATTCTATCAGCCAATCGGAATTCAAGGGACGCCATCTTGGATGATGTCACTTAAAGGAACCTTCATTCGAGAAGAGCAGTCTGAACAAGAGGATGCTCCGCGCCGGATGTCTTGAAGATGGAGCCGCTCCGCGCCGGATGGATGAAGATAGAAGATGCCGTCTGGATGAAGACTTCTGCCGGCTTGGATGAAGACTTCTGCCGGCTAGGATGAAGACTTCGGCCCGCTTGGATGAAGACTTCGGCCCGCTTGGATGAAGACTTTGGCCCGCTTGGATGAAGACTTCGTTATAGATGGATGTCGGGTCTTCAAAAACTGTAAGTGGATCTTCGGGGGTTAGTGTTAGGGTTTTTTAAGGGTTTATTGGGTGGGTTTTATTTTAGCTTAGGGTTTGGACTGAAAAAGAGCTAAATGCCCTTTTAAGGGCAATGTCCATCCAAATACCCTTTTAAGGGCAATGGGGAGCTTAGTTTTTTTTAGTTATGTTTTTATTTGGGGGGTTTGGTTGTGTGGGTGGTGGGTTTTACTGTTGGGGGTGTTTGTATTTTTTTACAGGTAAAAGAGCTGATTTCTTTGGGGCAATGCCCCACAAAAGGCCCTTTTAAGGGCTATAGGCAGTTTATTTTAGGCTAGGGTTTTTTTTATTTTGGGGGGGCTTTTTTATTTTGATAGGGATATTAGATTAGGTGCAATTAGTTTAAATATTTGATCATTTCTTTTTTATTTTGTGTAATTTAGTGTTTTGTTTTTTTTTGTAATTTAGTTAATTGTATTTAATAAATGTAATTTATTTTATTGTAGTGTAAGGTTAGGTTTTAGTGTAACTCAGGTTAGGTTTTATTTTACAGTCTACCTAGTTAAAATAAATACAAACTTATCTGTGAAATAAAAATAAAGATAATAAAGATAATAAAGATAGATACAATGTAACTATTAGTTATATTGTAGCTAGCTTAGGGTTTATTTTACAGGTAAGTATTTAGTTTTAAATAGGAATTATTTAGTTATTAATAGTAGGTTTTATTTAGATTTATTTTAATTACATTAAAGTAAGTGGGTGTTAGGGTTAAGGTTAGACTTAGGGTTAGGGGTTAATAACTTTAGTTTAGTGGCAGCGACGTTGGGGGTGGAAGATTAGGGGTTAATAAGTGTAGGTAGGTGGCGGCGATGTCGGGGGCGGCAGATTAGGGGTTAATAACTAATGTAGGTGGCGCGACATTGGGAGCGTCAGATTAGGGGTTAGTAAATGTAGTTAGGTGGGCGGCGATGTTAGGGGCGGCAGATTAGGGGTGTTTAGACTCTGGGTTTATGTTAGGGTGTTAGGTTTAAACATAAATTTTGTTTCCCCATAGGAATCAATGGGTCTGCGTTACGCTCCTTTATTGCAGGTGTTAGGCTTTTTTTAGCCGGCTTTCCCCATTGATGTCTAAGGGGAAATCGTGCACAAGCACGTAAAACCAGCTCAAAGCAGTGCTGGTATTGGAGTGCAGTATGGAGCTCAATTTTGCTCAACGCTGCAATATTGCCTGCTAACGCCGGGTTTATGCAAACCTGTAATAGCAGCGCTATAGGGAGGTGAGCGGTGACAATAACTTGCAAATTAGTATCGAGCCGCTCTTACCGCAAAACTCGTAATCTAGCCACATGTTTACTAACCAGCTAATTATTTTATCTGTGATTCAGTTCAGATGTCCCCAAAATCTGGCCTGTTAGGGAGGCCGGAGTACAGGTTTGAAAACCAGTGAGATAGAGCATGTCATTTTAAAAATTGTGCACAGTCTTTTATAGGCACACTTTCGGAGGCACCCGCTCCTGCTGAGCACATGCAAAAGTGCACAGTATAATCTGTGAGTCTGTGATGGGTGACAACTGTCACATGATACAGGGGGTGGGGCTATTGAAGAAATTTTGAAATTTGGCAGAAATAAAAATATGCTGTTCATTTGAAATGAACTGCTATTGCGTTGTCTTTTTATTTTGCTTGTGTTGGTTATGCAATTTTATATTTAATAAGACTTGTGCAGCGGCAACATTTTTTTTAACTTTCAGAACGAATATTCTGAAAAGTTAGTTTTGTGAATATTTTGTCTACTGCACTATTTAGAATATTTATAAATATTCCTTTGCTACAGGTGAAAAGGATCACCTGTAGCCTTATACTTACGAATGGCGTGCTGTAGGTCCGCACTAATCCAGACCCTTCTTGACAGAGCCCTGGGCTGCGCTAATAGGATGCTTAGCGAGGCAGATCCTAAAACCTGCACTAAAGAACATTCTCCTTTAGTGCAGGCTTTGTGACCTGCCGTGCTAAGCCTCCTATTAGTGTGGATTGGGGCTCTGTGATCCGCCGTGCTAAGCCTCCTATTAGTGCAGCCCAGGGCTCTGTGACCTGCCATGCTAAGCCTCCTATTAGTGCGGCCTGGGGCTCTGTGATCCGCGGTGCTAAGCCTCCTATTAGTGCGGCCCGGGGCTCTGTGTAAGCCTCCTCTATTAGTACGGCCCGGGGGTCTCTGATCCACCGTGCTAAGCCTCCTATTAGTGTGGCTTGGGGCTCTGTGATCCGCCTTGCTAAGCCTCCTATTAGTGCGGCCCGGGGCTCTGTGTAAGCCTCCTCTATTAGTACGGCCCGGGGCTCTCTGATCCACCGTGCTAAGCCTCCTATTAGTGCGGCCTGAGGCTCTGTGTAAGCCTCCTCTATTAGTACGGCCCGGGGCTCTCTGATCCACTGTGCTAAGCCTCCTATTAGAGCGGCCCGGGGCTCTGTGATCCACCTTGCTAAGCCTCCTATTAGTGCGGCCCGGGGCTCTGTGTAAGCCTCCTCTATTAGTACGGCCCGGGGCTCTCTGATCCACCATGCTAAGCCTTCTATTAGTGTGGCCTGGGGCTCTGTGACCCGCCATGCTAAGCCTCTATTAGTGCGGCCCGGGGCTCTGTGATCCGCCATGCTAAGCCTCTATTAGTGTGGCCCGGGGCTCTGTGATCCGCCGTGCTAAGCCTCTATTAGTGCGGCCCGGGGCTCTGTGGACTGCCGTGCTAAGCCTCTATTAGTGCGGCCCGGGGCTCTGTTATCTGCCGTGCTAAGCCTCTATTAGTGTGGCTCGGGGCTCTGTGATCCGCCGTGCTAAGCCTCCTATTAGTGTGGCCTGGGGCTCTGTGATCCGCCGTACTAAGCCTCCTATTAGTGCGGCAGTGGCTCTGTGATCTGCCGTGCTAAGCCTCCTATTAGTTCGGCCCGAGGCTCTGTGATCTGTTGTTCTAAGCCACCTCTATTAGTGTGGCCCGGGGCTCTGTTATCTGCCGTGCTAAGCCTCTATTAGTGTGGCTCGGGGCTCTGTGATCCGCCGTGCTAAGCCTCCTATTAGTGTGGCCTGGGGCTCTGTGATCCGCCGTACTAAGCCTCCTATTAGTGCGGCAGTGGCTCTGTGATCTGCCGTGCTAAGCCTCCTATTAGTTCGGCCCGAGGCTCTGTGATCTGTTGTTCTAAGCCTCCTCTATTAGTGTGGCCCGGGGCTCTGTGATCCACCGTGCTAAGCCTCCTATTAATGTGGCCCTGTGTTCTGTGATCTGCCGTGCTAAGCCTCCACTATTAGTGCGGCCTGGGGCTCTGTGATCCGCTGTGCTAAGCCTCCTATTAGTGCAGCCTGGGGCTCTGTGATCCGCTGTGCTAAGACTCCTATTAGTGCGGCCCGGGGCTCTGTGAACCGATGTGCTAAGCTTCCTAATAGTGCGGCCCGGGGCTCTGTGATCTCCTGTGCTAAGTCTCCTATTAGTGCGGCCCAGGGCTCTGTGACCTGCCATGCTAAGCCTCTTAATAGGATTAGCACGACTCTCCAGCTTGCTACAGGTAAGTATTTAACCTTTTAAAGCTAATTGAAAGAAAATTCATGCATAGTAACAAATTTCATTAGTAATTGTTCATTTTCTTTAAATTAGTTAGTGCATTTGCTCAGATATTCGTGTTGTGAAAATGAAATGAGTATCCGTGTTTTCTTCACAAATTTTCATTTGTACAAAAAAAAATGTACCCGGCTATATTTATTGGGTCTTTAGGATTGGTACAAGGTTTCTGTTGTGGACTCCATATTATTATATAGGAGCAGGAAATAATGTTTCATTTTACCTCAAGAAAACACATTCTATTGTTTACCTCATATGGGCTAGATTACAAGTGGCTGGTTATTGCTACCGCGAGCTTGCGCTTATAAAATTAACAAGAGATCGGATCTCTGGTTAATTTTATAAATCTGCCCCAAAAACATAATTTATGTAAGAACTTACCTGATAAATTCATTTCTTTCATATTAGCAAGAGTCCATGAGCTAGTGACGTATGGGATATACCTACCAGGAGGGGCAAAGTTTCCCAAACCTTAAAATGCCTATAAATACACCCCTCACCACACCCACAATTCAGTTTAACGAATAGCCAAGAAGTGGGGTGATAAAAAAAGGAGTGAAAGCATCAAAAAATAAGGAATTCGAATAATTGTGCTTTATACAAAAAAATCATAACCACCATAAAAAGGGTGGGTCTCATGGACTCTTGCTAATATGAAAGAAATTAATTTATCAGGTAAATTCTTACATAAATTATGTTTTCTTTCATGTAATTAGCAAGAGTCCATGAGCTAGTGACGTATGGGATAGCAGATACCCAAGATGTGGAACTTCCACGCAAGAGTCACTAGAGAGGGAGGGATAAAATAAAGACAGACAATTCCGTTGAAAAAAATAATCCACAACCCAAATCAAAAGTTTTAATCTTTATAATGAAAAAAACTGAAATTATAAGCAGACGAATCAAACAGAAACAGCTGCCTGAAGTACTTTTCTACCAAAAACTGCTTCAGAAGAAGAAAACACATCAAAATGGTAGAATTTAGTAAAAGTATGCAAAGAAGACCAAGTCGCTGCTTTGCAAATCTGATCAACAGAAGCTTCAATTCCTAAAAGCCCAGGAAGTAGAAACTGATCTAGTAGAATGAGCCGTAATTCTTTGAGGCGGGGACTTACCCGACTCCACATAAGCAAGATGAATTAAAGACTTTAACCAAGACGCCAAAGAAATGGCAGAAGCCTTCTGACCTTTCCTGGGACCAGAAAAAACAACAAATAGACTAGAAGTCTTTCTAAAATCTTTAGTAGCTTCAACATAATATTTCAAAGCTCTAACTACATCCAAAGAATGTAACGATCTTTCCTTAGAATTCTTAGGATTAGGACATAATGAAGGAACAACAATTTCTCTACTAATGTTGTTAGAATTCACAACCTTAGGTAAAAATTGAAATGAAGTGCGCAACACCGCCTTATCCTGATGATAAATCAGAAAAGGAGATTCACAAGAAAGAGCAGATAACTCAGAAACTCTTCTAGCAGAAGAGATAGCCAAAAGGAACAGTACTTTCCAAGAAAGTAATTTAATGTCCAGAGAATGCATAGGCTCAAACGGAGAAGCCTGTAAAGCTGTCAAAACCAAATTAAGACTCCAAGGAGGAGAGATTGGCTTAATAACAGGTTTGATACAGACCAAAGCCTGTACAAAACAATGAATATCAGGAAGATTAGCAATCTTTCTGTGAAAAAGAACAGAAAGAGCAGATATTTGTCCTTTCAAAGAACTTGCAGACAAACCCTTATCCAAACCATCCTGAAGAAATTGTAAAATTCTAGGAATTCTGAAAGAATGCCAGGAGAATTTATGAGAAGAACACCAAGAGATGTAAGTCTTCCAAACTCGATAATAAATCTTTCTAGAGACAGATTTTCGAGCCTGTAACATAGTATTAATCACTGAGTCAGAGAAACCTCTATGACTAAGAATTAAGCGTTCAATCTCCATACCTTCAAATTTAATGATTTGAGATCCTGATGGAAAAAAGGGCCTTGAGATAGAAGGTCTGGCCTTAACGGAAGTGTCCAAGGTTGGCAACTGGCCATCCGAACGAGATCCGCAAACCAAAACCTGTGAGGCCATGCTGGAGCCACCAGCAGTACAAATGAATGCTCCATTAGAATTTTGGAGATTACTTTCGGAAGAAGAACTAGAGGCGGAAAGATATAAGCAGGATGATAATTCCAGGGAATTGACAACGCATCCACTGCCTCCGCCTGAGGATCCCGAGATCTGGACAGATACCTGGGAAGTTTCTTGTTTAGATGAGAGGCCATCAGATCTATTTCTGGAAGTCCCCAGATTTGAACAATCTGAAGAAAAATCTCTGGATGAAGAGACCATTCGCCCGGATGTAACATCTGGCGACTGAGATAATCCGCTTCCCAATTGTCTACACCTGGGATGTGAACCGCAGAAATTAGACAGGAGCTGGATTCCGCCCATACAAGTATCCGAGATACTTCTTTCATAGCTTGAGGACTGTGAGTCCCCCCTTGATGATTGACATATGCCAGGGTCATGACATTGTCTGTTTGAAAACAAACAAACAATTCTCTCTTCAGAAGAGGCCAGAACTGAAGAACTCTGAAAATCGCACGGAGTTCCAAAATGTTGATTGGTAGTCTCGCCTCTTGAGATTTCCAAACCCCTTGCGCTGTCAGAGATCCCCAAACAGCTCCCCAACCTGATAGACTCGCATCTGTTGAGATCACAGTCCAGATTGGATGAACGAAAGAGGCCCCTTGAATTAAACGATGGTGATCCATCCACCAAGTTAGAGATGATCGAACATTGGGATTTAAGGATATTATTTGTGATATCCTTGTATAATCCCTGCACCACTGGTTCAGCATACAAAGCTGGAGTGGTCTCATGTGAAAACGAGCAAAAGGGATCGCGTCCGATGCAGCAGTCATGAGACCTAAAATCTCCATGCATAATGCTACCGAAGGGAACAATTGAGACTGAAGGTTTCGACAGGCTGAAACCAATTTCAGACGTCTCTTTTCTGTCAGAGACAAAGTCATGGACACTGAATCTATTTGGAAACCTAAAAAGGTTACCCTTGTCTGAGGAATCAAGGAACTCTTTGGTAAATTGATCCTCCAACCATGTCTTTGAAGAAACAACACAAGTTGATTCGTATGAGATTCTGCAGAATGTGAAGACTGAGCAAGTACCAAGATATCGTCCAAATAAGGAAATACCGCAATTCCCTGTTCTCTGATTACAGAGAGAAGGGCACCGAGAACGTTCAAAAAGATCCTTGGCGCTGTTGCTAGACCAAATGGAAGAGCAATAAACTGGTAATGCTTGTCTAGAAAAGAGAATCTCAGAAACTGATAGTGATCTGGAAGAATTGGAATATGCAGGTATGCATCCTGTAAATCTATTGTAGACATATAATGCCCTTGCTGAACAAAAGGCAGAATAGTTCTTATAGTTACCATTTTGAATGTTGGTATCCTTACATAACGATTCAATATTTTTAGATCCAGAACCGGTCTGAAAGAATTCTCTTTCTTTGGTACGATGAATAGATATGAATAAAACCCCAGACCCTGTTCCAGAACTGGAACTGGTATAATTACCCCAGCTAACTCTAGGTCTGAAACACATTTCAGAAACGCCTGAGCCTTCACTGGATTGACTGGAATGCGTGAGAGAAAGAATCTTCTCACAGGCGGTCTTACTTTGAAACCTATTCTGTACCCTTGCGAAACAAGGTTCTGAATACAAAGATTGTGAACCGAATTGATCCAAACATCTTTGAAAAAACGTAAACCTGCCCCCTACCAGCTGCGCTGGAATGAGGGCCGCACCTTCATGCGGATTTAGGGGCTGGTTTTGACTTTCTGGAAGGCTTGGATTTACTCCAGACTGGATTAGGTTTCCTTTAGGGGAAGGATCGGGCTTCTGCTCCTTCTGACGAAAGGAACGAAAACGATTAGCAGCCCTGTAATTACCTTTAGATTTTTTTTCCCTGAGGCAAAAAGGCACCCTTCCCTCCAGTAACAGTTGAAATTATAGAATCCAAATGAGAACCAAAGAACTTATTACCTTGGAAAGAGAGAGAAAGCAAAGTTGATTTAGAAGTCATATCTACATTCCAGGATTTAAGCCATAAAGCTCGTCTAGCTAAAATAGCTAAAGACATATACCGGACATCAACTCTAATGATATCAAAAATGGCATCACAGACAAAGTTATTAGCGTGTTGAAGAAGTTTAACAATGCTATATGTATTATGATCTGTCACTTGTTGCGCTAAAGACTCCAACCAGAAAGTTGAAGCTGCAGCAACATCAGCCAAAGAGATAGCAGGTCTAAGTAGATTACCTGAACATAAATAAGCTTTTCTCAAAAAAGATTCAATTTTCCTATCTAAAGGATCTTTAAACGAAGTGCTATCTGCCGTAGGAATAGCAGTACGTTTGGCTAGAGTAGAGATAGCCCCATCGACTTTAGGGATTTTATCCCAAAATTCCAGTCTATCAGATGGCACAGGGTACAATTTCTTAAACCTTGGAGAAGGAGTAAATGAAGTACCCAGACTATCCCATTCCCTAGCAATCACATCTGAGATAGCATCAGGAACTGGAAAAACTTCTGGAATTAACACATGAGGTTTATAAACCGAATTTAAACGTTTAGCAGTTTTAGAATCAAGAGGACTGGACTCCTCCATATCTAAAGCAATCAAAACTTCTTTAAGCAATGAACGAATAAACTCCATCTTAAATAAATATGAAGATTTATCAGTATCAATATCTGTGGTAGAATCTTCTGAACCGGAAAAAACCTCATCAGAAACAGATAAGTCAGAATGATGGCGGTCACCTAAAAATTCATCTGAAATGTGAGAAGTTTTGAAAGACCTTTTACGTTTACTGGAAGGAGGAATAACAGACAGAGCCTTCCTAATAGAATTAGAAACAAATTCTTTAACATTAACAGGAACATCCTGAACAATAGATGTTGAAGGAACAACAACAGGTAAAGGATTATTACTAATGGAAACAGAATCTGCATTGGAAAGTTTATCATGACAGCTTTCACAAACTACAGCTGGAGGAACAGTTACCACAAGTTTACAACATATGCACTTAACTTTGGTAGAACCAGCATCAGGCAGCGTCTGTCCATTAGAGGATTTTGATCCAGGGTCAGGATGAGACATCTTGCAATATGTAAAAGAAAAAAACAACATATAAAGCAAAATTATCAAATTCCTTAAATGACAGTTTCAGGAATGGGAAAGAATGCAAAATAATAAGCTTCTAGAAACCAGAAGCCATGAAAAGAAAATGTTTAAATAAAGTGAGTAAAAAATACGCCTACATTTTTTTGGCGCGTAACAGAATACAACTTCCGGCGTAAATTACGTCGCCGGAAATGACAAAATTTTTTGCGCCAAAAAAAGTTTGCGCCAAAAATGACGTAATAAAAAGAAACATTTTCTGCCCCCGCGAGCCTAACAGCATGCAGGAAAAAATGGCCAAATGAAATTATTCAAGGTAAGAAAAAATAATTAAATGCATTAATGCATTAAATGCATTATAAAAAATAATTAAATGCATTAAACTGACAGTCTGTATTGAAAAGGAATACTGATTATCCTGAATCAAGGCAAATATAAGTTTATAGACATATATTTAGAACTTTACATATAAAGTGCCCAACCATAGCGAGTGTCACAAAAAATAAGACTTACTTACCCCAGGACACTCCTCTACATGTAGTAGATAGCCAAACCAGTACTGAAACGAGAATCAGTAGAGGTAATGGTATATAAGAGTATATCATCGATCTGAAAAGGGAGGTAGGAGAAGAAATCTCTACGACCGATAACAGAGAACCTATGAAATAGATCCCCTAGAGGTAGACCATTGTATTCAAATAGGCAATACTCTCTTCACATCCCTCTGACATTCACTGCACTCTGAGAGGAAAACCGGGCTTCAACCTGTTGCGAAGCGCATATCAACGAAGAATCTTAAGCACAAACTTACTTCACCACCTCCACGGGAGGCAAAGTTTGTAAAACTGAATTGTGGGTGTGGTGAGGGGTGTATTTATAGGCATTTTAAGGTTTGGGAAACTTTGCCCCTCCTGGTAGGAATGTATATCCCATACGTCACTAGCTCATGGACTCTTGCTAATTACATGAAAGAAAATACTGTCTAGTGTAGTTTATTAAAAAATAAAGATAGCAGCATCTTTATTTTTTAATAATATTACTGCACTAGGCAGTATTTTGGGGTTAAAGTTGGTGGGAATGTTAGAAAAAATGGCATTAAAAAGTGCCTTTACACTGTGTGTTCCCAGTAAATATATATATATATATATATATGTATATGCTTATATACATATATATTTATGTGCTAAAATGTGTATATACCCATATTAACATATATATGTATATCAGCCATCGCTGCTCGACTTACACCCTTCGCTGGCGCTGAAATTCTTATAGGAGCCTATGGAAGCGCGCTCTCGTGAGAGCAATGCTTCCTAGCAATGGGACCGAGTTCACATTGTGGCTAACTTGTAATACATTATCGTGCGCTGGTATTACAAAGTGGAGAACTAATTTTGTTTTTATGAAAGCACTCCACTTGTAATCTATCCCTAAGTGTTTAACTGCTGCAGAGTTAAACACCTGCTCCTGTGGCCCTCAAGGTGAGAATACAACTGGTTAGCAAATGGGAAGCAGGTATACATACGTATTATTCCATCAGTGGCTGTATTCTTATATGAAGCAGAATGGAAAATGTTCCAGAAGTACAACTGTAATAAAAAATGGTAAATGCTATACATAAAAAATATATATAAAAAAAACTCTGGAAGATACTTTCATTATTTATTTTGTTTTTTTCCCCCTGTAATTCCATTCTGAAATTGTGAGCTTTTCAGTTCCTGTTAGAAATGGAAGTGCAGAACACTGTTATATTCCACGCAGCCATTGGCTGCACCCTCTAGTGACCTATTTATAGCTTTCTCTAATTGGCCACAGCAGAGAAGGTAACCTAAGTTACAACATGGCAGCTCCCATTGTTTTATAGTCATTAAAACTTTGCACTTATTTTGTCAATATTTAAACAGCTAATGAAATTTTAAAAAATATACATCTACATGCTATTCTCAGACTAATCTTTTCTTTAAATGCATTATTATACCTAGCACCTATTTAGTGTATAATGTCCATTTAACTAAGTTTTTAATCTTTTTAATGGTATCAAACACATAGTAAAATAATGGAATTTGTTTAAAAATAAAGTGCATTAATATAGGGCCAGATTATAAAAAGGGGTTTATCGCGGGTGTTTGCACTCTGGTTTAGTGCTCGTATTACAAGTTGAAAGTAAACGCGAACAATTGAAGTTAAGCGCGTCGGGATAGTGTGTCCTCAGGGCTCTGGTTAACTGTATTGCAAAACCAAAAAGTGTACAGTTACACTCATAATAACACTATCTAATACAAATTATTTTAAAAAAATTGCACAAAAAAGTTATAAGGGCTCAAAGATATGAGGTCTCAGGTATTAGGGGAAAAAAAGGCAGGCAAAGGGCTTTAACAAAGAGATACATACACATACTTGTCTAAATATGCATGTATATATATATATATATATATATATATATATATATATATATATATATATATATATATATATATATATCAGGGGCGTATTACTGCATAGGTGGACAAGGCCCGTGCCTAGGGCAGTAAATTCTGGGGGGCGGCACTTTGCCCTGGCTGCTACACTGATGCTAAATATGAGTGGCTTTAAAAAAAATTATTTAACTTTGACAAGGCCGGGCGGCTAACCGCCGAGCGGTCATGTGATCGTCTTGAGACCGTGAGAAGAAGAGAAGTGAGTGTGACAGTCACAGGCGGGAGACTCACTGATCGGTGGAGCATGTGAGTGTGATTAGAAATCACCCAACTAGTGTCATAGGTTGCTGACTGTGCTTTAGACTAACGCAGAAGAGAAAGAGTGTGCATCTTTGTACTTCAACATGGTGAGTGATATCGGCATAGACAGACTAGCTGTACCATCCTTTTCAAGTTTTAATCATACAAACACACACCTAGTAGGGATTGGAAGCATCAAGCCTGGGAGCCGATTAGAAGAGAACTTCTTATTGGAGCTGCAAGGCTGGGTTTTCTTTATTTAATGTGGTTATAATATAAAATATCCCTTTAAATATATTTATAGTCTTCATAACTGTTTCAAATGATCTCAAAGTTTGAACCTCTATTACTTCTTTATTTATAGATTTTTAAATAATTCAGAGTAGTTACAAATTTCTACACATTAAGTTTATGATATTTAATCAGATGAATGTTCATGATTAGTTCAGAAAATTACCCACAAGTTCACTATCTTGATTAGTTAAATTTAGGAACCAAGCAAGAGTCTATAAAAAGAGGGGAAACCCATAGCTAATTTAGATTAAATCCATGTGTATGAACATAACCCTTGGAGAATTCCAGGAATAGCAAGCAAATTTTATTTTATTTTAAAGTAAGATCTTTTTTTATCTTAAACTTAGGGAAGTTAGGGTGACCGTGTCTGATATTAGGTTCTCATGGGTGGGTTGTTTATCTGTGGTAGGAACAGTCTTGTGCTTTATAGTACAACTATATAGGAGTCAGCAGCAGCAAAGCAGACTAAAGTAACATAAATAATAGTGACAGAAATGCATTATTGTACAATGTCTCATTGGATCTACACATCTGGGGCCCGATCCGATATGCGTCGCCCGCAAAAGCCGGCGACGCCGAAATTTGCGCTGGTTTGGTATCCTATATACGGCGTAACCTAGAAGTTACACTCGTATATTTCTGCCTTCGCCCGTAGTTTTTTGGGCCATAGGCAGGTATACCAAACCAGCGCAGTTTGGTATCCAATATACAGCGTAAGGACTTACGTGGCGAAAATGGAGAACTCTTACGCCATTTTCACCTTGCCACAAAATGCAGCCGTAGTAAGCCTTATGCTGAGTATTGGAGCCCCGTAACTCCCTAAACTACCTGCTAAATAAAACCTAACACCTAACGCATGCGCAATGTCTATCTACCTGTCAACCGCGATACCCCGCCACAATCCCTAATAAAGTATTTAACCCCTAAACCACCGCTCCCGGACCCCGCCGCCACCTACATTAAAAGTATAACCCCCTAATGTGATCCCCCTACACCGTCGCCAGCTACATTACATACCCCCTAATGTGAGCCCCTTACAACGCCGCCATCTACCTTACCTACCCCCTAATGTGAGCCCCTTACACCGCCGCCATCTACCTTACCTACCCCCTAAAGTGAGCCCCTACCCCGCCGCCATCTACCTTACCTATCCCCTAAAGTGAGCTCCTACCCCGCCGCCATCTACCTTACCTACCCCCTAAAGTGAGCCCCTTACCCCGTCGCCACCATCTACCTTACCTACCCCCTAAAGTGAGCCCCTTACCCCGCCGCCATCTATTTTAAAAATATTAAGCCCTAATTTAAACCCCCTACACCGCCGCCGCCTATATTAAACACATTAACCCCTAATCTAATCCCCCTACACCGCCGCCAGCTATATTAACTATATTAACCCTAATTATATTAGGGTTAATATAGTTAATATAGTTATTATATTATATATATTAACTATATTAACCCTAATTATATTAGGGTTAATATAGTTAATATTGTTATTATATTATATATATTAAGTATAATAACCCTATCTAACTCTAACATCCCTAACTAAATTCTTATTACAATAGATCGAATTAATATTAATAATTAAAATATTCCTATTTAAATCTAAATACTTACCTATAAAATAAACCCTAAGATAGCTACAATGTAATTAATAATTACATTGTAGCTATTTTAGGGTTTATATTTATTTTACAGGTAACTTGATATTTATTTTAACTAGGTACAATAGCTATTAAATAGTTAATAACTATTTAATAGCTACCTAGTTAAAATAATTACCAATTTACCTGTAAAATAAATCCTAACCTAAGTTACAAATACACCTACACTATCAATAAATTAAATAAACTACAAATATCTAAACTAAAATACAATTAAATAAACTAAATTACAAAAAAAAAACACTAAATTACAAAAAATAAAAAAATATTACAAGATTTTTAAGCTAATTACACCTATTCTAAGCCCCCTAATAAAATAATAAAGCCCCCAAAAATAAAAAAAAATCCCTACCCTCTTCTAAATTAAAACAGCTATTTTACCTTACCAGCCCTTAAAAGGGCCTTTTGCGGGGCATGCCCCAAAGAAAACAGCTCTTTTGCCTGTAAAAAAAAACACAATACCACCCCCCCAACATTACAACCCACCACCCACATACCCCTATTCTAAACCCACCCAAACCCCCCTTAAAAAAACCTAACACTACCCCCCTGAAGATCTCCCTACCTTGTCCTCACCCAGCCGGGCAGAACTCTTCATCCGATCCGGGCGATGTCCAATCAAGCGGCAGAGAAGTCTTCTTCCATCCGGGCGATGTCTTCAATCAAGCGGCAGTGAAGTCTTCTTCCATCCGGCGATGTCTTCAATCAATCGGCAGTGAAGTCTTCTTCCATCCGGGCGATGTCTTCAATCAAGTGGCAGTGAAGTCTTCTTCCATCCGGCGATGTCTTCAATCAAGCGGCAGTGAAGTCTTCTTCCATCCGGCGATGTCTTCAAGCAAATCGGCATCTTCAATCTTCTTTCTTCGCTCCTCCGCCGCGGAGCATCCAATCAGCCAATCAGATTTTTCTACCTTAATTCCGATTGGCTGATAGAATCCTATCAGCCAATCGGAATTCGACGGACGCCATCTTGGATGACGTAATTTAAAGGTACCTCATTCCTCGTTCAGTCTTCGTGCCGGATGGATGCTCCGTGGCGGAGGAGCGAAGAAAGAAGATTGAAGATGCCGCTTTGCTTGAAGACATAGCCAGATGGAAGAAGACTTCACTGCCGCTTGATTGAAGACATCGCCGGATGGAAGAAGACTTCACTGCCGCTTGATTGAAGACATCGCCGGATGGAAGAAGACTTCACTGCTGCTTGATTGAAGACATCGCCGGATGGAAGAAGACTTCACTGCCGCTTGATTGGACATCGCCCGGATCGGATGAAGAGTTCTGCCCGGCTGGGTGAAAACAAGGTAGGGAGATCTTCAGGGGGGTAGTGTTAGGTTTTTTTAAGGGGGGCTTGGATGGGTATAGAATAGGGGTATGTGGGTAGTGGGTTGTAATGTTGGGGGGTGGTATTGTGTTTTTTTTTACAGGCAAAAGAGCTGTTTTCTTTTGGGGCATGCCCCACAAAAGGCCCTTTTAAGGGCTGGTAAGGTAAAAGAGCTGTTAACTTTTTTAATTTAGAATAGGGTAGGGGCATTTTTTTATTTTGGGGGGCTTTATTATTTTATAAGGGGGCTTAGAATAGGTGTAATTAGCTTAAAAATCTTGTAATATTTTTTTATTTTTTGTAATTTAGTGTTTGTTTGTTTTTGTAATTTAGTTTAGTTTATTTAATTGTATTTTAGTTTAGATATTTGTAGTTTATTTAATTTATTGATAGTGTAGGTGTATTTGTAACTTAGGTTAGGATTTATTTTACAGGTAAATTGGTAATTATTTTAACTAGGTAGCTATTAAATAGTTATTAACTATTTAATAGCTATTGTACCTAGTTAACATAAATACCAAGTTACCTGTAAAATAAATATAAACCCTAAAATAGCTACAATGTAATTATTAATTACATTGTAGCTATCTTAGGGTTTATTTTATTGGTAAGTATTTAGATTTAAATAGGAATATTTTAATTAAAAATATTAATATTAATTAGATCTATTTTAATAAGAATTTAGTTAGGGATGTTAGAGTTAGATAGGGTTATTATATTTAATATATATATAATATAATAACAATATTAACCCTAATATAATTAGGGTTAATATAGTTAATATATATAATATAATAACTATATTAACAATATTAACCATAATATAAATAGGGTTAATATAGTTAATATAGCTGGCGGCGGTGTAGGGGGATTAGATTAGGGGTTAATGTGTTTAATATAGGCGACGGCGGTGTAGGGGGATTAAATTAGGGGTTAATATTTTTAAAATAGATGGCGGCGGGGTAGGAGCTCACTTTAGGGGGTAGGTAAGGTAGATGGCGGCGGGGTAGGGGCTCACTTTAGGGGGTAGGTAAGGTAGATGGCGGCGGGGTAGGAGCTCACTTTAGGGGGTAGGTAAGGTAGATGGCGGCGGGGTAGGAGCTCACTTTAGGGGGTAGGTAAGGTAGATGGCGGCAGTGTAAGAGGCTCACATTAGGGAGTAGGTAAGGTAGATGGCGGCGGGGTAGGGGCTCACTTTAGGGGGTAGGTAAGGTAGATGACGGCGGGGTAGGAGCTCACTTTAGGGGGTAGGTAAGGTAGATGGCAGCAGTGTAAGGGGCTCACATTAGGGGGTAGGTAAGGTAGATGGCGGCGGGGTAGGGGCTCACTTTAGGGGGTAGGTAAGGTAGATGGCGGCGGGGTAGGGGCTCACTTTAGGGGGTAGGTAAGGTAGATGGCGGCGGGGTAGGAGCTCACTTTAGGGGGTAGGTAAGGTAGATGGCGGCGTGGTAGGGGCTCACATTAGGGGGTAGGTAAGGTAGATGGCGGCGGGGTAGGGGCTCACTTTAGGGGGTAGGTAAGGTAGATGGCGGCGGGGTAGGGGCTCACTTTAGGGGGTAGGTAAGGTAGATGGCGGTGGGGTAGGGGCTCACTTTAGGGGGTAGGTAAGGTAGATGGCGGCGGGGTAGGAGCTCACTTTAGGGGGTAGGTAAGGTAGATGGCGGCGGTGTAAGGGGCTCACATTAGGGGGTAGGTAAGGTAGATGGCGGCGGGGTAGGGGCTCACTTTAGGGGGTAGGTAAGGTAGATGGCCGCGGGGTAGGGGCTCACTTTAGGGGGTAGGTAAGGTAGATGGCGGCGGGGTAGGGGCTCACTTTAGGGGGTAGGTAAGGTAGATGGCGGCGGGGTAGGGGCTCACTTTAGGGGGTAGGTAAGGTAGATGGCGGCGGGGTAGGGGCTCACTTTAGGGGGTAGGTAAGGTAGATGGCGGCGGGGTAGGGGCTCACTTTAGGGGGTAGGTAAGGTAGATGGCGGCGGGGTAGGGGCTCACTTTAGGGGGTAGGTAAGGTAGATGGCGGCGGTGTAAGGGGCTCACTTTAGGGGGTTATAGATTTAATATAGCTGGCGGCGGGGTCCGGGAGCGGCGGTTTAGGGGTTAATACATTTTTTATTGTTAGGATAGTGAGGGGGATAGCGGATAGAGGGTTAGACGTGTCGGGCTATGTTTGGGAGGCGTGTTAGACAGTACGGATGATTTAATAACTTAGTAAGGTTTTGTAGGCGCCGGCAGTTTCTAAAGTGCCGTAAGTCACTGGCGACTCCAGAAATTTGTACTTACGCAGATTTCTGGACATCGCTGGTTTGTCAGACTTACGGCACTTTAGCCTCTGACGGCGCCGTATATAGGATAGCTCGAGTTGCGAGCTGAAACTACGGGCGGCGGGGGTTCCCTCGCTTGCGCCGCAAACTACGATCTTTATCGGATCGCGCCCTTGATTTTTGTGTTCTATGCTTAGTCCTCATTTTGATTAAATCCACCTTTGATTATGTGAATCTTTCCCATAATACTACTGATGCATTCCTTTTTTTGCCTGGATATTATATAGGATTTACAGTCACTCAGCTATAAGCTATTTAATGAGAATGGGGATTGATCATTGATTTGTACACTGTGTCACTACTACTCACTAAGATTTCCATGACATAGGGCAAGCAACATGAAAGCCAACTTCTAATAAAAAATCTGGCTTCTCAAAAAACCTAAATATGCCACTGATATATATATATATATATATATATATATATATATATATATATATATGTGTTTATATGTGAGTACATATTATTATTATCAATTATTTGTATAGCTCCGCCAAATTCCGTAGCACTGAATTTGTATTTATGTGTATATATATATAGAAATAGGTAATCCCCAGAAAAGAGGACAAAGGCGGCTGAAAAGTCATCCACGGCTGGTTCAAAAAAGTTTATTGAAGCAAGGTGCTAGTACAAAAGGTGAGAGCAAAGCCTTAACACCTGACGTGTTTCGCGCATGCGTACATGCGCTTCATCAGAGGTGATATGTTCAAGGTGTGTGTTGGCCTATATGCAACAAAGAGACCAATCCTGTTCTTTGTTTAATCAAGAACTTGTATCTGCACCTGTAGGTAAGGTGGCAGGGTCGTTTGCTGCAAATAGGTCACTCATTCTATTTCTTTAATTACTATGTATCAAACAACACAGTGAACAGTTATACAAATATGTAGTACTAGTACAATTGTCAATATATGCAAAATGTGCATTCTAAGCCTATGTAAAAAGAATTCTAAATGACAAATAAAATAAAAAAATAAAAAGTTAACAGTTACATATAAAAGAATATATAAGTATTTAATAAAACAATAATATATAATGATGACTTAGAAAAAAACTGGTCATTTTTTCAGAAATGCAGACATATAGATAGCAGTATCAATTACTATAAGCCAATCACTATCAATGCATATATGAAAAAATCCACCAGTCTAAATTTA
>NC_069500.1:493375375-493500375 GCF_027579735.1 Bombina bombina | reverse complement strand
AAAAGCTTTGTTGATGACTGTGCGCCTTGAGGACACCGCAACTGCCACAATAATGACCCGTCTATGTGTGGCAACCGGTCTAGCAAAGGTAGGTCATCGGATAATGGGGCTAGTGATCTGCGGCAAGTTAAGCTCTGTTCTGCTTCTATGAGCCACACACTGTCTCCTCCCGCTCGTGTATACTTGTAGCGGCCATAAGACTCAGAGACAGTGTCGGGAGGTGTGTTAGCGATAATATGCGGTTCGCCAGGAGGCCAGATGTCTGTCTCGTAGTGTCATTGAAATGTACCTCTCTACTCTCGAACCAGGCTTATGTGCAGGGGATATCTGTTTCTGGCTCTGCACGATATGATTTATGTTTCTCTGCTGGTCTGTGATAGAGAGTTCTCTCATGCTTCTCACTGGGAGTTTGTCTCTCGTCAGCACACTTTGTAGTTGGAAGGAGGTCTGCGCTAATAGATACTCTGTGGCCTCTGCTGATGTACAATCTTGATCATCGTGAAGGGAGTAAATAAGGGACTCAAACAGTTTCTCCATCTTATCAGCTAATAGTTGGAGCACGGCCGCCATCTTGTGAGATGAAAATGCGTGCTGGCTGTTGTCAGAATGTTGTAACCTCCTGTCCAAAAGTCTGGTTGTTATAATCACACGGTGTAACTGGGAGCCGGGGAGGAATACCAACATAGTGAAATAAAGTTGCTATAGTCTCAGATCTCAGTTTAGAGAGCACAGCTCCATGTGGACCGCAAGATGGCCTCTCTTCAGCCGGGTGGTTTAAGTATTATGCGTGATACAGGAAAGCTCAGGGTGGGTGCTCTAGGTCCTCTCCTCTTTTCTAGGTCATATAGGATTGGTCACCGTGTCCTTGGAGATTAATTTTTAGATTTTTGGGCAGAACTGAGCGGTCTGGCTTAATGATAAAGATAACTTATGAGCAGAGCTCTTTCAATGTACGACCGCTCAGGTGCCCGGCTTGCTCCGCCCCCCCGAACAAAGCAAATTTGATGATAAAAGTAAATTGGAAAGTTGTTTAAAATTGCATGCCCTATCTGAATCATGAAAGTTTAATTTTGACTAGAGTGTCCCTTTAAATATATAATCATAAATATTTCTATACCTATGTATAATCATATATATAATCATGTATATGTATATATATATATATATATATATATATATATATATATATATATATATATATATATATATATATATATATATATATATATATATATATATATATATATATATATATATATATATATATATATATATATATATATATATAGCAAATTAGATAATATAAGTAAATTGGAAAGTTGTTTAAAAGTATATGATGTCTGATTCCCCAAAATGTGGGTTTCATGTCCTTTTAGATCCCTGCTTTTCAACAAAAGATACAAAAAGCAACAAAGACAATTTGATAATAGAAACGTGTTTAAAATTGTATACTCTATCTTAATCATGAAAACAGAATTTATGCTTACCTGATAAATTTATTTCTCTTGTGGTGTATCCAGTCCACGGATTCATCCTTTACTTGTGGGATATTCTCCTTCCCAACAGGAAGTGGCAAAGAGAGCACACAGCAGAGCTGTCCATATAGCTCCCCCTCTAGCTCCACCCCCCAGTCATTCGACCGAAGGTTAGGAAGAAAAAGGAGAAACCATAGGGTGCAGTGGTTACTGTAGTTTAAAAATAAAAACCACCTGCCTTAAAATGACAGGGCGGGCCGTGGACTGGATACACCACAAGAGAAATAAATTTATCAGGTAAGCATAAATTCTGTTTTCTCTTGTAAGGTGTATCCAGTCCACGGATTCATCCTTTACTTGTGGGATACCAATACCAAAGCTTTAGGACACGGATGAAGGGAGGGAACAAGACAGGTACCTTAAACGGAAGGCACCACTGCTTGTAAAACCTTTCTCCCAAAAATAGCCTCCGAAGAAGCAAAAGTATCGAATTTGGAAAATTTGGAAAAACTGGGAGTTTGTCTCTCGTCAGCACACTTTGTAGTTGGAAGGAGGTCTGCGCTAATAGATACTCTGTGGCCTCTGCTGATGTACAATCTTGATCATCGTGAAGGGAGTAAATAAGGGACTCAAACTGTTTCTCCATCTTATCAGCTAATAGTTGGAGCACGGCCGCCATCTTGTGAGATGAAAATGCGTGCTGGCTGTTGTCAGAATGTTGTAACCTCCTGTCCAAAAGTCTGGTTGTTATAATCACACGGTGTAACTGGGAGCCGGGGAGGAATACCAACAGAGTGAAATAAAGTTGCTATAGTCTCAGATCTCAGTTTAGAGAGCACAGCTCCATGTGGACCGCAAGATGGCCTCTCTTCAGCCGGGTGGTTTAAGTATTATGCGTGATACAGGAAAGCTCAGTGTGGGTGCTCTAGGTCCTCTCCTCTTTTCTAGGTCATATAGGATTGGTCACCGTGTCCTTGGAGATTAATTTTTAGATTTTTGGGCAGAACTGAGCGGTCTGGCTTAATGATAAAGATAACTTATGAGCAGAGCTCTTTCAATGTACGACCGCTCAGGTGCCCGGCTTGCTCCGCCCCCCCGAACAAAGCAAATTTGATGATAAAAGTAAATTGGAAAGTTGTTTAAAATTGCATGCCCTATCTGAATCATGAAAGTTTAATTTTGACTAGAGTGTCCCTTTAAATATATAATCATAAATATTTCTATACCTATGTATAATCATATATATAATCATGTGTATGTATATATATATATATATATATATATATATATATATATATATATATATATATATATATATATATATATATATATATATATATATAGCAAATTAGATAATATAAGTAAATTGGAAAGTTGTTTAAAAGTATATGATGTCTGATTCCCCAAAATGTGGGTTTCATGTCCTTTTAGATCCCTGCTTTTCAACAAAAGATACAAAAAGCAACAAAGACAATTTGATAATAGAAACGTGTTTAAAATTGTATACTCTATCTTAATCATGAAAACAGAATTTATGCTTACCTGATAAATTTATTTCTCTTGTGGTGTATCCAGTCCACGGATTCATCCTTTACTTGTGGGATATTCTCCTTCCCAACAGGATGTGGCAAAGAGAGCACACAGCAGAGCTGTCCATATAGCTCCCCCTCTAGCTCCACCCCCCAGTCATTCGACCGAAGGTTAGGAAGAAAAAGGAGAAACCATAGGGTGCAGTGGTTACTGTAGTTTAAAAATAAAAACCACCTGCCTTAAAATGACAGGGCGGGCCGTGGACTGGATACACCACAAGAGAAATAAATTTCTCAGGTAAGCATAAATTCTGTTTTCTCTTGTAAGGTGTATCCAGTCCACGGATTCATCCTTTACTTGTGGGATACCAATACCAAAGCTTTAGGACACGGATGAAGGGAGGGAACAAGACAGGTACCTTAAACGGAAGGCACCACTGCTTGTAAAACCTTTCTCCCAAAAATAGCCTCCGAAGAAGCAAAAGTATCGAATTTGGAAAATTTGGAAAAAGTATGCAGCGAAGACCAAGTCGCTGCCTTACAAATCTGTTCAACAGAAGCCTCATTTTTAAAAGCCCATGTGGAAGCCACTGCTCTGGTAGAATGAGCACAAATTGTTTCAGGAGGCTGCTGGCCAGCAGTCTCATAGGCCAAACGGATGATGCTTTTCAGCCAAAAGGAAAGAGAGGTAGCGGTCGCCTTCTGACCTCTCCTCTTACCAGAATAGATAACAAACAAAGAAGTTGTTTGTCTGAAATCCTTAGTTGCTTGTAAATAGAACTTTAAAGCACAAACCACATCAAGATTGTGTAACAGACGTTCCTTCTTCGACGAAGGATTAGGACACAGAGAAGGAACAACAATTTCCTGATTAATATTCTTATCAGACACAACCTTAGGTAGAAAACCGGGTTTGGTACGCAAAACTACCTTATCTGCATGGAACACCAGGTAAGGTGAATCACACTGTAGAGCAGATAACTCTGAAACTCTTCGAGCAGAAGAGATAGCTACCAAAAACAAAACTTTCCAAGATAAAAGCTTAATATCTATGGAATGTAAAGGTTCAAACGGAACCCCCTGCAGAACTGAAAGAACTAAATTCAGACTCCATGGCGGAGCCACAGATCTATAAACAGGCTTGATTCTGACTAAAGCCTGGCTAAACGTTTGAACGTCTGGTACCTCTGCCAGACGTTTGTGAAAAAGAATAGACAAAGCAGATATCTGTCCCTTTAAGGAACTAGCTGATAATCCTTTCTCCAATCCGTCTTGGAGAAAGGACAAAATTCAGGGAATCCTAACCTTACTCCATGAGTAACCCTTGGATTCGCACCAAAAAAGATATTTTCGCCAAATCTTATGGTAGATTTTCCTGGTGACAGGCTTTCTAGCCTGAATCAGGGTATCAATAACCGACTCAGAGAAACCACGCTTTGATAGAATTAGGCGTTCAATCTCCAAGCAGTCAGACGCAGAGAAATTAGATTTGGATGTTTGAAAGGACCTTGTATTGGAAGGTCCTGCCTCATTGGTAGTGTCCATGATGGCACAGATGACATGTCCACTAGGTCTGCATACCAGGTCCTGCGTGGCCACGCAGGCGCTATTAGAATCACCAAAGCCCTCTCCTGCTTGATTCTGGCAACCAGACGAGGGAGGAGAGCAAACGGTGGAAAAACATAGGCCAGATTGAAGGACCAAGGCGCTGCTAGAGCATCTATCAGCACCGCCTGGGGATCCCGGGACCTGGACCCGTAAAGAGGAAGCTTGGTGTTCTGACGGGACGCCATCAGATCCAATTCTGGAGTGCCCCATAGCTGAGTCAGGTGGGCAAATACCTCCGGGTGGAGTTCCCACTCCCCCGGGTGAAAAGTCTGACGACTCCTGGGATGTGAATTGTTGAGAAATGGCAAGAGTGATCCTCCGCCCATCTGATTATTTTGGTTACTTCCATCATTGCTAGAGAACTCCTTGTTCCGCCTTGATGATTGACGTAAGCTACAGTCGTGATGTCCGACTGAAATCTGATGAATTTGGCCGCAGCTAGCTGAGGCCATGCCTGAAGCGCGTTGAATATCACCCTCAGTTCCAGAATGTTTATCGGGAGAAGAGCTTCTTCCCGAGACCATAAGCCCTGAGCTTTCAGGGAGTCCCAGACTGCACCCCAGCCCAACAGACTGGCGTCGGTCGTTACGATGATCCACTCTGGTCTGCAGAAATGCATTCCCTGAGACAGGTGATCCTGAGACAACCACCAGAGAAGAGAATCTCTGGTCCCCTGGTCCAACTGTATTTGAGGAGACAAATCTGCATAATCCCCATTCCACTGTTTGAGCATGCATAATTGCAGTGGTCTGAGGTGTATCCGTGCAAAAGGGACTATGTCCATTGCCGCTACCATTAGTCCGATTGTCTCCATGCACTGAGCTACAGATGGCCGAGGAATGGAATGAAGAGCTCGGCAAGTAGTTAAGAGTTTTAACTTTCTGACCTCTGTCAGAAATATTTTCATTTCTACCGAGTCTATTAGGGTTCCTAGGAAGGGAACTCTTGTGAGTGGGGAGAGAGAACTCTTTTTGATGTTCACCTTCCACCCGTGAGACCTCAGAAAGGCCACTACAATTTCCGTGTGAGACTTGGCTCTTTGGAAAGTCGACGCCTGAATTAAGATGTCGTCTAGATAAGGCGCCACTGCTATGCCCCGCGGTCTTAGTACCACCAGGAGGGACCCTAGCACCTTTGCGAAAATTCTGGGAGCAGTGGCCAACCCGAAAGGAAGAGCCACAAACTGATAATGCTTGTCCAGAAAGGCGAACCTGAGAAACTGGTGATGATCTTTGTGGATAGGAATGTGCAGATACGCATCCTTTAGATCCACGGTAGTCATATATTGACCCTCCTGGATCATTGGTAAGATTGTCCGAATGATGGGACTCTGAGGAATTTGTTTAGAATTTTGAGATCCAGGATTGGTCTGAAAGTTCCTTCTATCTTGGGAACCACAAACAGGTTTGAGTAAAAACCCAGTCCTTGTTCCTCAATTGGAACTGGGTGGATCACTCCCATTGTATGTAGGTCTTCTACACAGCGTAAGAACGCCTCTTTCTTTTTCTGGTCTGTAGACAAACGAGAAATGTGGAACCTTCCCCTTGGAGGGGAGTCCTTGAATTCTAGAAGATATCCCTGGGATACAATCTCTAAGGCCCAGGGATCGTGTACGTCTCTTGCCCAGGCCTGAGCGAAGAGAGAGAGTCTGCCCCCTACTAGATCCGGTCCCGGATCTGGGGCTACCCCATCATGCTGTCTTGGAAGCAGCTGCAGGCTTCTTGGCCTGTTTACCCTTGTTCCAGCCCTGGTAAGGTTTCCAGGCTGGCCTGGGTTGTGAAGCGTTACCCTCTTGCTTTGTAGTAGGGGAGGATGAAGCGAGGCCGCTCCTGAAATTCCGAAAGGAACGAAAATTATTTTGTTTGTTCTTTGTCTTAAAGGACTTGTCCTGAGGGAGAGCATGGCCTTTTCCCCCAGTGATTTCTGAAATAATCTCTTTCAATTCAGGCCCGAAGAGCGTCTTTCCTTTGAAAGGGATGTTCAAGAGTTCGGATTTTGACGACACATCAGCCGACCAGGACTTTAGCCATAGCGCCCTGCGCGCTAAAATGGCGAAACCTGAATTCTTTGCCGCTAACTTAGCTAGTTGGAAAGCGGCATCTGTGATAAAAGAATTAGCTAGCTTAAGAGCCTTAATTCTGTATATAATATCCTCATATGAGGTCTCCGTCTGGAGCGCATCTTCCAGCGCCTCAAACCAGAAAGCAGCTGCAGTAGTTACAAGAACAATACACACAATAGGTTGGAGAAGAAAACCTTGTTGAACAAAAATTTTCTTAAGTAAACCCTCTAATTTTTTATCCATAGGGTCTTTAAAAGCACAACTGTCTTCAATTGGTATGGCTGTGCGTTTAGCAAGTGAAGAAACAGCCCCCTCCACCTTAGGGACCGTCTGCCACGAGTCCCGCATGGGGTCAGATATGGGGAACATTTTCTTAAAAACAGGAGGGGGAACAAACGGAATACCTGGTCTATCCCACTCCCTAGTAACGATATCCGCAATCCTCTTAGGGACCGGGAACACATCAGTGTAAACGGGAACTTCTAGGTACTTGTCCATTTTACACAATTTCTCTGGAACCACCAAAGGGTCGCAGTCATCCAGAGTAACTAATACCTCCCTGAGCAATAAGCGGAGGTGTTCTAGTTTAAATTTAAAAGCCAACGTATCTGAGTCTGTCTGAGGAGCAACCTTTCCCGAATCGGAAATTTCTCCCTCAGACAGCACATCCCTCGCCCCCATTTCAGAGCGTTGTGAGTGTATATCGGATACGGCTACTAAAGCATCTGAATGCTCAGAATCTGTTCTTAAAACAGAGCTATCACGCTTTGCAGGTAACACGGGCAGTTTAGATAAAAACACTGAGAGGGTATTATCCATAACTGCCGCAAAGTCTTGCAAGGTAAAAGAGTTAGACGCACTAGAGGTGCTAGGCGTCGCTTGAGCGGGCGTAACTGGTTGTGACACTTGGGGAGAGGTTAACGGGCTAACCTCATTACCTTCTGCCTGAGAATCATCTTGGGCCACATTTTTAAGTGCAACAATATGTTCTTTAAAATGTATAGACATATCAGTACAAGTGGGACACATTCTGAGAGGGGGTTCCACCATGGCTTCTAAACACATTGAACAAGGATTTTCCTTGGTGTCAGACATGTTTAACAGACTAGTAGTAAGACAAACAGGCTTAGAAATCACTTTAATCAAGTAAAAACACACTTTGAAAAAAACGTTACTGTGCCTTTAAGAGATAAAAAAGGCACACAATTTTGCAAAACAGTGAAAAATGCAGCAAACTTTTTGAAATTTTTACAGTATGTACCTAAAGCATTAGTAAGATTGCACCACTAGCAATAAAAACGATTAACCCCTTAATGCCCAAACCGGATCGACAGTAAGCTAACAAACTGGTTAAAACAACATCAGCACCTTGCCACAGCTCTGCTGTGGCCCTACCTGCCCTTAGGAACCAGATTTGTGGGGAAAAAGCTTCTTATAGGCCCTCAAACTGCAGCAGGACCCTTCATGTGAAAAAGCCTGGACTTCTAGTCAAATATAACTGCGCATCTGAGGCGCGAAATTAGGCCCCTCCCACCTTACTCCGGTGCTGTGAGGCCTAAAGAAACACTCCTAAGTGTTTTAATAATAGCCATGTGGGTAACAACCCCTGAAAGAAACCCAAAGGAACCTTCAAAGTGCCTCAAAAAACGAAATTTTTCAATAAAAAAACGTTTGCCATTAAGTAGTGTCAACCAGCATAAACTAGCCCTGTTATGTAAGCTTGCAATTCCATACTTAGTCTCTGAATACAGCTTACCCTTCCCTCATGGGGATATTATCAGTCTTTTCTAGCATTATCACAGTCTTGTCTAGAAATAAATGACTGAACATACCTTTTTTGCACATACTGTATGGACATTTAACTGGTGCTCACTCAGAAAGTGACTTATACCTTTTTGCAGCCTAACCTGCAAACCGTTCCCCCCAACTGAAGTTTTCTTGTACTCCTCAGTCCTTTGTGGGAACAGCAGTGGATCTTAGTTACAACATGCTAAAATCATCTTCCTCCCTGCAGAAATCTTCATCTCCTTTCTGCTAGAGAGTAAATAGTACACACCCGCACCATTTAAAATAACAAACTTTTGCTTGTAGAAAATAAAAACTACATTTCTAACACCACATTCACTTTACACTTCCGATTGCTTAGAGCCGGCAAAGAGAATGACTGGGGGGTGGAGCTAGAGGGGGAGCTATATGGACAGCTCTGCTGTGTGCTCTCTTTGCCACTTCCTGTTGGGAAGGAGAATATCCCACAAGTAAAGGATGAATCCGTGGACTGGATACACCTTACAAGAGAAATACAAATGTTGGCTTATAAATCCCTTTAAGTTACTGTCATCAGAGGTGAAATGAAATGTTTGTGAAAGGGGTAAAAAGATAGCAAACACCTTGTAATTAAATTTTTCTGCAGTATTCTAACAGATTAGTCTGGACATTATTTGAACAGATTAAACCTTGTTTAAGAGGAAGCAGGTTACTTCTGAAACACTGGCTGAATATCAGAGTGACAAGGATTTGCTGGAGACACAAGATAATTTAGGATCAGGGTAATAAAAGTTATACAATACAATTGGAGAGTGTTTTTGAATAAATATTAATTTGTTTTAATGGCACTCACACTGTTTAGTGTTTACCGGAGTAAATAAAAAAAGCAACAGACTGTAATAGAGTCTGAACCAGCTGTGCATGCAGAACGATCCCTAGGGTCATTTACAGAGGAAGTCATTCGTGGCTACAGATACAGCTTCATAAATGGAGCCCAATATATTTATTGGCAAGTCAATTCTCTTTACAGAGTGATATTAAGACGGTATATATTTTTGTAGTTAAAGGGACAGTCTACACCAGAATTTGTATTGTTTTAAAAGATAGATACTCCCTTTATTACCCATTCCCCAGTTTTGCATAACCAACACAATTATATTTATACACTTTTTACCTCTGTGATTATCTTGTATCTAAGCCTCTGCAAACTGCCCCTTTATTTCAGTTCTTTTGACAGACTTGCAGTTTAGCCAATCAGTGCTGGCTCCCAGGTAACTTCACGTGCATGAACACAGTGTTATCTATATGAAACACATGAACTAATACCCTCTAGTGGTGAAAAACTATTAAAATGCATTCTGAAAAGAGGTGGCCTTCAGGGTCTAAGAAATTAGCACATGAACCTCCTAGGTTAAGCTTTCAACTAAGAATACCTAGAGAACAAAGCAAAATATGTGATAAAAGTAAATTGTAAAATTGTTTAAAATTACATGCCCTATCTGAATCATGAAAGTTTATTTTGGACTAGACTGTCCCTTTAAATAATTTGATAACATTTTCTAACAGATTGTGTTGAACCCCTTTATTATTGCACAATTGCTTAAATATAAAATTCACTTCACAAATTGCATTCTATATCCGAATCACAAAAGTGTAAAATATTTTTCAACTGATCCAATTTGGCTTCCCAGCTAAAAAATAAATAAATATATAGTTTATGCTTACCTGATAAATTAATTTCTTTCATGATAGTGAGAGTGCACGATCCATTACTCATGTGAATTATACTCCTGGCCACTAGAAGGTAGGAAAAGAAAGTAAGAACAATAAAAAGGAGCATGGAACAAAGGAGGTGCATACTCAAACTGCCACCAGAAAAAAATGATCATAATAGAAATAATTGGGCAGGGGCTTGTTGATAATGAATTTATCAGGTAAGCATAAATTATATTTTCTTTCATAAAGGTGGTGAGAGTCCACAATCCATTACTCTTGGGAGCTAATACCCAAGCTGTGAAGTCCACAAGTAATCTGGGCGGGACCAGACTTATACTATTCCAAATACATTGCATGATTAGTTTTTTGGATTTGTTTGGTTTTTATGCAGAAAAATATAAATACAAAATAATTAATGCCCAGAATCAGTTGCCTTAAGGACTTACCTACCAAAATCTTCTGCAAAAGAAGCAAAAACATCAAAAGGTAGAATTTAGAAAAAGTATGCAAGGAAGACCAAGTCGCTGCCTTGCAAATTTGATCAACAGAAGCCTTATTCTTAAAGGCTCAAGAAGTAGCAACTGATCTGGTAGAATTAGAAGAAACTGGCCCGTCTCCACAATCTCACGCTTAAAGTTATCAGAAGAAACCACCTAAGACAAATTTAGATCTCAAGACAAGAGCAGACAATTCAGAAACTTTTCTAGTAGAAGAAATAGCCAATAGAAACAAAACCTTCCAAGACAAAAGCTGAATATTTAAATAATGCATAGGTTCAAAAAGAGGAACCTGCAAAACTATCAAAACCAAATTAAGATTCCATGGAGGAGAAATTGGTTTAATTACAGGCTTAATCCAGACTAAAGACTGGAAAAAATTCTTGATCTGGAAATTTAGCAAATCTTCTAGTGAAACAATACAGAAAGAGCAGAGATCTGGCCCTTTAAGTAAGGAACTAGCGGATAAACCCTTATCCAAACCATCCTGAAGAAATGTAAGAATTCTAAGAGTGCCAACTGAACCCATGTTCCACACATCAGGAAATAAAAGCCTTCCAAACCTTGTGATAAATCTTCCTTGTCACAGGTTAACAGGGCCTGAACAGAATCAGAAAAACTTCTCTGTCTTAAGACTAAGCATTCAATCTCCAAGCCATCAAGTTTAGAGATTTTAGATCATGATGAAAGAATGGACGTTGAGACAGAAGATTGTAACGCAGAGGAAGAGGCCATGGAGGACAACCGGACATCTGCACCAGATATGCAAACCAAATCCTGTGAGGCCAAGCTGGAGCAATCAGGATTACTGATGATACCTCAGGATTACTGATGATACCTCCTGCTTGATCATGTCTATAACCCTTGGTAACAGAACAAAAATGTAAGCCAGACAAAACAATCAAGGAGCTACTAGAGCATCCACATACTCTGCTTGAGGATCGCTGGACCTCGCAAAATATCTGGTGAGCTTTTTTTTCATCAGATCCACTTCTGGAAGACCACAAAGGTCTACAATCTGATTGAAAACTTCCAGAAGAAGAGAACATTCCCCTGGGGTGAATGGATTGATTGATAAAATCTGCTTCCTAATTGCTCACCCCTGGAATATGTACTGCAGAAATTATACAGGAATTCGTGAAACCTCCCTCATTGGCAGGGAACTGTGAGTTCCCCCCTGATAATTGATGTAAGCCACTGCTATAACATTGTCTAACTGGAAATGCAGATAAATCTCTGTTTTCAGGAGAGACCAAAACTGAAAGGCTCTGAAAATTGCACAGAGTTCCAGAACATTTATAGGCAACTTCTTCTCCTGAAGTAACCAAACTATCTGTGCTCTCTGAGACCCCCAGACTGCATCCCAACTCTGTTGACATCACAGTCAAATTTGGACGGACAAATGATGTTCCCAGAACAATGGACCTATGATTGATCAACCAAGAAAGGCATTGTCTTGTTTTGGCATCCAAAATAATATTTTGAGCCAACTGAGTGTAATTCCTCCACCGCTAATGAAGCATACAAAGCTAAAGAGGTCTCATGTGAAAACAAGCAAAAGGAATAGCATCTGAGGCTGCTATCATTAGACCTACATTTTCCATACAAAGAGCCACAGAAGGAAAAGGGACTGACTGAAGATTTGCACAAGCTGAGAGTAATGTTCAGAGAATATTTTGGAAAATTAATTTTCCAACCATACTCTTGAAGAAACAACACAAGTATGTTGTAAGACAGACTGCTAAATGTAAAAAATGGAGACTATACCAAGATATCGTCCAGATAAGGAACTACAGAAACACCCAGAGCTTGTATTACCGATAAGAGAGCGGCAATTGTGGGAGCGGTAGCCAGACCAAAGGGTCGAGCAAAAAACTGAAAATGCTTGTTCATGAACAGAATGAAACCAAGCCCCCTGAAAAAGTGTAATCTGCTCGGGGCCTGCACCTTCATGCAGACTTCTTGGTGGAAACAGGCTTCTTGGACTGTTTAGACCTGTTTTAATTAGGGTTTGGTTTCCAGGAAAAACTGGAAGAACCCTGCTTCTGGAAAGAAGAGACAGGGGAGGAATTTTGGTTCTTAGATTGACAAAAGAAACGAAAATGCTTGGAAGATCTATGCTTACCCTCAGACTTCTTATCCTGAGGGAAAAAAAGCTCCTTTTCTCCTCAGTCACTGTAGAAACCATTTTGTCCAGACTATACCAAAATAATGCCTTCCCCTTAAAAGGAAGAAACGGAAGTCTGGATTAAGAAACCATGTTAGCAGACCATGATTTCAACCACATGGCCATGGGCGAACTGATCAGCCAGGAAAATAGGACCTGGACTGAGGGCTCAGCATGTCGGGGGGGCCCAGAAATGGCATCTCCATGGCTCCTGGTGTGCTGCTTAAGCTGGGGCTCACAGCTGCCCTATCAGTAACTAAGCAGTTAAGTGTGGGTTTAGTGAGGGCCCTGGCCCTTGAGCCTGGATGTGGGGTTTGTTGCTCGGGGGGCCCTGTCGATGTGAGGGCCATGGAATATGGCGTCTGGCCCTTGACTTTGGGGGTCCTGGCCTTTGAGGATGGGGGGCCTGGTGGGGCAGGGCAGGGGGGCTACCATGTTCCATTTGCAAAAATTTGAATACATTTGGGTCAGTGTATAATTCCCATGAGCATTGGATCGTGGACTCTCACCACCTTCATGAAATAAAGTATCATGTACAAACTTAATACTGAGCAGATGTTAGCACCAATATAAAGGTGAACTAGTAAATGGTGAGAGGAGACATCATTAAAGAAGAGGACCGAAACACATATTTTTGAGTTTTTCTCTTCATGAAAGCATAATATTGTGTGCAGTCAAGATAGAAAGTGAGAGAAATGCAAATTTAAATAAATACGCAATGGGGAGATTGTCTTTATCAGGGAATATAATTAAATTATATTACACATGAAAGTGCTCTCATTAAACATTCTTCCCCTAGCACTTTGGGAAAATGGACATCAGACATGATGATGACAAAAGACAAAATACTTTATGATTTTGAAAGCTCTGTAAATAATTAATTTGCAAAGAAAAAAAAACAGGGATTGCAGTAACAGGTCCTGCATAATGTTGTTTAATCAGAACCTTAAAGAAGCCACCAAGCTATTCAACAAAAACAATATTTATCTAGTTTGTCATGTACCCAGTTTGTAGAGGTAAAGTGCCTACTGCGCATATAAAATCCTGACATGACTACTATAACCTACACATCTCATCTGCCCCTCTGTATTCTAAAATGAGCGTATGGTGAGAGCATTTCTTTCTAGAAGCAGAATTACAAGAATTTCTAAACCATTTATAAATTTGAACAATCAGTGAAGAAATTATAGGCAAAGAGTGAATACAAAGAAAAATGCACTTTTAATCTTCAAAGTAGAAAAAAATGTCAAAATACAAAAGTTTAAAAATGAAATAAATCTCCTGGCTGCCAGAGGGTTTAATACATGACACCTTATGTTCAGATACTGCAGCAAATGTTTTGTGATTAAAACAAAGTACACATTTGTTAGATGAAATGCTGCTGTTCAGATGTTTATGGTAACGCATGTTTGAAAAAACCCACAGAGGTGACAAAGGAGGGCTGGAGATGGTGTCTGGGGTCCCAGGATAGGTGATCTGCAGACCAGACACTCACGGAAGCCTTGCCTGCAAAGAGAAGGTCTCAAAATATATCAGCTACCCATGCGCAGTGCAACAGTCAGAATTTCTAAGGAGGGGTTTGTTGGATCGTTTTTAAAGGGACAGTCAACTCCAAAATTGTTATTGTTTAAAAAGATAGATAATCCTTTTATTACCCATTCCCCAGTTTTAACTCTGTGATTACCTTGCATCTAAGTCTGTTTTGACAGTCCCCTGATCACATGACATTTTATTTAGTATCTATTGACTTGCATTTTAGCCAATTAATGCTGTGTCGTGCACAACCCACGGGCCTGAGTACAATGTTATCTATATGGCTAACATGAACTAGCAGTATCCTTTTGTGAAAAGCTAATAATAAAGATTGTGATAAGAGGCCGTCTGTCGTGGCTTAGAAACAAGCAGAAATTTAGAGGTTTAAATGTTATAAAGTATATGAATATAAGAATGTTGGTTGTGCAAAGCTGGTGAATGGGTAGTAAAGGCATTATCTATGTTTTTAAACAATAACAATTTTGGTGTTGACTGTCCCTTTAAAGGAAATTTAAACTCAAAATTGAATTGCCCTCAAAATGTATTATTATGTGTACTTAAAAAAAAAAATATTTGCAATGTATTTTCATTATTTGTTTTGCCAGCTTTTCAATGTGTTTTTTTTCCCCACTGCCCAAAGGGGCTGGAGGTTGCAAGATCTAGAACTTGGACATGCTGCACAGTGTCTCTGATTGGCTATTGCAAAGGACTTTGCAAGTAGTAAGTCCATGGCCTGCAATAGTTGCTTACAAAATGACATTAATTTTTTATACTGATCTCTTTAATATAAATTAAATGACTAATGTTTCATTAAATACAGTTAGCACATTAACCAATAACCTGTTTTGGAGGTCAGCATAGGCCACGTTCGGGCAGCACTCAGGGGCTAGTGGAGGCGCTTCACTGTAGCTTATCCTGCCCCATAACGCTAATAATAAATATATAAGGGCTGCAGCTCCCATCACTCACATGGGGCAGGTTAAGCTACAGGGGCTGAGCTGAGAGCAGCTGAATGGAGGTGGGTCAGAGTTCCGATGTTTGCTGAGAGGCAGGGGAAACCATTCTCGGCATAACACCGGATAAGCCTGACAGCAGCACTTAGTACAGGGCAAAGTGGAGATTGGTTAAGTAACCTATCTGCACATTAAGTAACCTATCTCCACTTTGCCCTGTACTAAATGCTGCTGTCAGGCTTATCCGCCTCACCTGTCCCTCCTCTGCTGCTTATAAAAACATAGCAGCCTCCACAGCAACACGTGTGTGGAGGCTGCCATCTTGCCAAGTATCTGAGCTTGCTCTGCAAAGTCCCAGCTTTTCCAGCACGCTGGAAGTGCTGGGACTTACGTCAGCAGAGCGCTCAAACATCGCCCAGCCTCTCACTTGCAAGTGTGAAGAAAACGCTCCAAGCGAGTCCCAGTTCACTTAGAGCGCTGCCCGAACGCAGCCATAGAATCTTTACCTTTATAAGTATTATTTGCCCTTTGTATGGATGGTTTGTATGGTGTATAGTTACCTGGAATGCTGAAGACACAGGAAGGCCTCTTTTCCCATCACCATGACAGAGGCGCCACACAGTGCACAACTCTGTTTGTTCAGGAAGAGCTTAAAAGTGAAAAAGCACAACCACCAATGATCAATGACATTGTCTTATGAACAAGAAATAAAAAAGGCTGGAAATAAAAGAGGCGAACACAAAACTCACTGAACAGATTGTTACTATTTCTTGTCCGTATCTAAAAAGAGTGATAGTGATCAGCATAATATATCGACCAATGCTTCATTATAGCTGACATACACAGAGCTACTGATTCATCTTTAAAGGAACATTAAATGCAAACAATTTATATTGTGCATTATTTTGATTTTGAAATTAACAGAAAATGTACAACTGCTCCTCGCTGGCTGATAAACAATACTTCCACAGTTCTATTGGCAGACAGTGACCCACCCCACAAGCATAAAAACAAAATATGTTTTAAATCCCTTATTTTAGGTGCAACAAAGATTAATATTTTAATGTCCCGGCACAGGAAAATATACGATAAAGAAGAATATAAAATCCATATCCTGTTTCTCCTGTAGGATATAAATAAATACTTAAAAAAAGACTATAAAAAGAGAGAGGCAAATCAGGAGAAAGTAGTGTGAGGCAAGAAATAATGATCTGTGACACAAAAGTAGCACTAATAGGAAGAAAATGAGAAATACTGACAGTACAAACAGTAAGCAACCAATGCTGTTATGCAGACAAAAAGAGTGACATACAAACATATTGTACAATGTAAGGCTGAATAAGGAGAAATGGACCAATGAGAAGGGCAGATTGAGAGTTCAGCCCAGTTACAAATATAGGATGTGAAAGAACAAGAAAACCTCAATATATCATCAAAAACTTTACTCACTTGTCCAAATGCTCCGGTCCGCAGGGAGCAAGGAAAGCAGATCACAGCTGGAGACCTGGGGAACCCATCCCTGCACACATGGGAGCAACGGAGAGGCTGACAGACACACAGGGGATGACATTATCATTTGTTACATCTTTCTAAGTAAAACTAAGAGTCAAGTCGTGTTATTTGTAAAAATGGACAAATGCTGTGAAGATCTCAGTCAGACTAAAGCACTAATGTTATACCGTTACCTTCAAATACTGGACACGCGTGTGAGCTGGGATGCTCAGGGCACGTCTATCTTTTCTCAAAAATTGAACCAGACGAGCATGTAGTTTAGCTTCACGCAGCAGTCTTGGCACCTGGAGTACCACAGAGAAGTCATCAGTACAACGGCTCTCATAATAATCAGCCAGGCTACAGAGATACGGCTGCCGGGCACCTTCTGATCCTAGAAAACACTGCTCCACTGCCTGTATTCAAGAAACACAGTTTATGTACTTATGCATACAAAATGCTGCAACTGTACACAGTCTAAATTATATATGTGTGTTAAAGGGACATGTTAAACAACTTTCTAATATACTTGTTTTATCAAATTTTCTTTGTACTCTTGGTATCTGTAAAAAAGCAGGGACACAAGCTCAGGAGCGTGCACGTGCCTGGATCACTATATGGCAGCAATTTTGCAAGAATGTTATCCATTTGCAAGATTACTAGATGGCAGCATATTTCCTACCATGTAGTGCTCCACATGCCTACCTAGGTATCTCTTAAAAAAGATTAACCTGGGAACGAAGCAAATTTGATAACAGAAGTAAATTTGTTTTGTTTTTTTCCAAAATTGTATGCTCTGTCTGAATCACAAAATAAATATTTTGGCTTTCGTAACCTTTTTTTAAGAGCAAAACCAAAATATTGCCCACACTCACACAAACACATTAACACACTTCTCTTTAATGGAAAAGAAACATTGTTAAACAGTTGCTGTAATAATAAAAAAAACTCTAAGTGGTTGCTTATACTTAAAGGGACACTGAACCCAAATTTTTTATTTTGTAATTCAGAAAGAGCATGCAATTTTAAGCAACTTTCTAATTTACTCCTATTATCAATTTTTCTTCGTTCTCTTGCTATCATTATTTGAAAAAGAAGGCATCTAAGCTTTTTTTTTTGGTTTCAGTAGTCTGGACAGCACTTTTTTATTGGTGGATGAATTTATCCACCAATCAGCAAGGACAACCCAGGTTGTTCACCAAAAATGGGCCGGCATTTAAACTTAGATTTTTGCATTTCAAATAAAGATACCAAGAGAATGAAGAAAATTTGATAATAGGAGTAAATTAGAAAGTTGCTTAAAATTTCATGCTCAATCTGAATCACGAAAGAAAAATTTTGGGTACAGTGTCCCTTTAAAAGAAATCATTGCAATATGTATTATTCATCTATTTAAATGGATTTGACTTTTATTTATGTTTTTACACTACATGTGTGCATGTCACATCCTTAAAAAGAGGAGGAAGCCTTTGCAGGAAATTGTATCTGAGTCTGAAGTCATAAAACTTCTAGGCTAGGGAATAGAGTAGAATAGATAACAGGGAGTCAGATTTGCTCATGCCTAGAATTGACAGAATAATTTAGGTTTTGAAAATTATCTGCTCTCATCACACTGGGGCAGTGGCTACACTGAGAATTTCTAAGTGCTTTTTTTATTACCAAAGGAGCACTGTTTAATATCCCTTTAATCTCACTCCAGGGTACACAAGGCTGGAAATGTGTTAGAAATTTAAATCTCAAACCTTTTTTGTTAACAAAACATATTCAATGATAACATCACACATAAATCTCCTATCCTAAATCTGTCAAAACTAATCCTCAAAAATGTGGCATGGAAGTTTTTTTGCATTATTTTCTAAATCATTCAATCCGTAAGAAAAGCCGTAGGTTAAAGTTATAAAACAATTTAACATAAAAAAACAACTATACAGAGCAAAGATATCACAGGCATGTCAATGGTATTTCTACATAGATTTTCACTTGGTCATGGAAAAACAAATAATGGCAACTCATAATATTACCATTGGTGATACCTGCTTAAAATGTTTGAATACAGTTATTTTGTAACTAAGCAATTATGATGTGTACTGTTATTTCCTGTAAGTTTTGTAAATAACATCCAATACTTTTAAATAATCATAAATAAACATTCTTAAGAGCAAATTTAATTTGTGTAATGTTTCATAGTTTAAAAAATGTGATTTGAGCTATTTTTAAGCTTTTAGAAAACAACAAAAAAGATTGTGTTTATTAACATGAGAACTGAGTATGTGCAAGACTTTTAATAATGAAAAGAAAGAAATTGGACAACCAAGGTGCAATATTTAAAATTTCCATAAATCCTGTGAAAAGATGCTTTACTGGAATATTATTGTCAAGCTATCCCCATGCAAAGTATAGGGGGTGTTTTGTGCCACAATAGTGTTTTCAATTGGATTTAAATAGGTTTGAATATGAAAACCCCAAGAAAAGCCATGTGATGAACTTATAGGAATTCTGATGTATTGGAGCCAAGCGCAATGTACTCAAAACATTCTAAAATGCCTATAAAATAACAGCATTTAATGGCACAATAAACATCTGGAGATTTTAATATAACATTGTAATTATGTGTAGTAAAACAACTTTGCAATACATTTTAATCATTTGTTTTGCTCCCTTATGTAATTTAGCTCTGTAAATGCAAACTGCTGAACAGTCTCATGTTGCCTGCTACATTATCTAACCCTGTAACATAGCTTTCCATAATTAGCTATATCAGATAACAACTACAAGACAATGCCCTTTACACTAGCATAATGACCATGGCTAACCTTGTTGTCTGCAGACTCAAGCCCTAATTGGCTCCTCTAAATAAGACAAATGGGGGGTGATGTTTGGCTACTGAAAAACTATTGCAGCAAAGAAGATTTTCATTTGTTGTAAAATGTTTAGACTTGTTTGATATTTTATAGCAAGACATCTGTCTCTCAGCTGGAAATGTGCACTAGTCTTGGGTAAGAAATTGCAGTGAACTAGTACAAATGTGGCTTTTTTCCCCTTGATTGGAATAGTAACATAAGTGAATACAGCCATGTTGTATATCAACATCAACCATATTGGATATTGTTTCTATATTTTATATTTCATTAGTGCAATTTCACTGAAAACATGTTAAATACATAAAATGGTGGAGCTGGTTTTTGTTGTTGTTTTTTTTAAAAAACAAGCAGGTGAGTACTTTTAATAAGATCTGAAGATTTTATTCAGAAAAAAATATATGTGCTCTGATTTACCTTAGCAACACTGCCATGAAAGAAGCCCAGGGTGTCTCTGCCTCGATGGTCCCTTCCAACTCGCAGCAAACAGCTAAGAGTTCTGCGCAGTGTAGCCCAGTGCATAGAGGGTAATTGTGCACCGCCTTCTAACTCAGACAGTGCTCCCCGAAGATCTCTCTCTGCAACACCCTCTGGGCAACAATAAAGCAGACACAACAGCTGTGAAGGAAAGGACACACACAAGGTAGGGTTTGTATTATAACAAGTGACAAAATACTACATCATAATTATTAATAACTGTTAAACTTTCTATTACACAATAAAAATAACCAACAATATCTCACAAGTGAAAAAAGCTACAAGCCTGCTTGACCTATGTAAGCAGTAACCACAATTTCTGCTAAATATTTGTACAATATAAACACAGTAGGGAAGCCTTACCACTGCACAGCAATATGACACCTTGTTGTTTGCCCAAAAATATTATACTATTATATTACCAGAGGCAAAATAGGCTAACTTGGCAGAACGCTCACAGATTCTGAGTTATTTTAAATAGGTGATTCACTAAAGATGGAGAGATGAGTGCGCTTTATTGAATAAGCTTAAGGAACAGGAACTGTTGAAGCTGGAGTGATTGGTGAGGCTAGAAAACCAGGACAGGTCAACATATAGGAGAAATACAAAAAAGCTTGCCCAAGCCTCATTAAAATATTGCAGAAAGTGAGAACAGAAGCACAGAGGTAACTACACTAGATTTTTTTCTCACATTATTGGGAAAGAGGCTTTATCTACATAAAGGACAGACATAGTCTAGCAAGCATTTATGCTTTAAACATAAGAGTTATTGTAAAAAATAATAGCTGAGTCAAAGAACATACTATAATAGTAAAGTAATGCAATATATAATAAGATATGAGTGAACACCAGGGAACTATTAAATACTGTTCCACGCACTATAAAGATGAACTTAACAAAAATATAAAATAAATATTAAATAAGCTTGAAAACTTGGTGTAGAAAGGATAAAATATAAATGGTCGATTCCTAAGCAGTGATCACACTCGTGTTCATGTGTTGTAGAGCTAGGGTCAGCACTTACAACCTTTTTGCATCCCTTTAAAGAGATTTTTTTCCTTCTAATACTGCATTAAAACAATATGTTGTTTGTAATGCAATGCTAATGATAGTTTTTAGTGAAAACTATACATATACATAATAGTTTTAGTCATAACTATACATACTGTTGTTGCAATAACTATTGTCTATCAGAAAGAGGTCAGTAGGATAAGGCTATGAAGTTGTTCTACACTTATCTAAATATTTCAGTTAATTTCTCTACATTGAGTCCTGGTTGTTTAAACCCCTGAAAAGATTCAATAGTTACATTCTGTAGAAGATTTATTATTAGTACTATCTAATTCTGGAGCAACCAATCATCTGTCAGAGATTTACTTCTCTTCTACCTTCACTTACCTTCCATGTTGAGGGAAACTTTTTTTTTAAAGGGCAAAATAGCCTAAATCAAGTTAAATGGTACATGTAATACATATGATTACTAAAGCGTTATTAAGAGTTAAAATTAATTTTTAAAGTAATTTTTTTAAGGTCAGCAGCTTCCCAAGGCAATACGTAACACTAAATCATCTCTTGTGAAATCAGCTGAGCACGTGTATTTGGCACTGCTGGACTTTCACCTCTTTGACCTTGTCCACCTGGTCTTCCAGCACCAGTCTCTGAATGATGCTTCCCAGCAGCCCTTGCAGCGTGTTAGGGAATCCTGCAATCTTCTTGGTGAGCGTTTCAAATACTCCAAATACACGTAACTCCTCACATGCTAAGGACAGCCATAGTGGATTCATGGAGGAGGTGTTCTGTATCAGGAGATCAAGCTGCTCTGGGCTCAGTGTCTGCAGTGGAGAGAGAGAGAGTATAGCTATAATATCGCTTAGCTTATTATTCTTGTAGAGTTTTTTGTTTTTGGACAACCATTTGTCAGATTCTTCTTTTTCATGCCAAACAATATCTGAGATGGGGGGGGGGAATCTCTTTAAAGTTTTCATTTTAATACAAAATGCCAAATAAAAAATTGATACATAGTTTGGCATCTAAATAGCTAGACTTCAATATCTCCTACAAAATTGTGTCCCCTATACAATACAATGATCATATACCCAACATACTGTGATATGGGGAGGTGGAGTTAACCATCAGAGCGGTAAGATGTGTTTTTGTGGAGCTCCCGTTCCCAGCTAATATAGAGGGTTCTACCAAAGGACAACTTCTCAGAGGTGGCTGGAGACACTGTCTGTTCTACAACATGGAAGTGGAGAGCTCCAGACCCCATGATGAGGTGGCCAATCACTGCAAAGCTGGCGGCTATGCCTGATGTGACTTTTAGACTGTATTATATATATAAAATGTGGAACAGGGAGGAAATAGAAAAAAAGGCAAGAATAAAAAGGCTGGGAAACCCCTCATGAGAAATGTGTGTCTAGTATTGAATACTTTTTGCCAAGAGTTCTGTGTCTACCTGACAGGAAGAGTGAACCTACTAAGGTGGGACGCACACACATCTATTTGCCTATGGAGCTGCTGAAAGTTGCAGTTGGTTAACATTAATGTGATTGAAGACTGCCTCTGATAAGTCAGGGTATTTGAGAGAAAAACTTGGCTGTTGTTTGGCATACTTTATATAGCGTAGAGCCATTATTTGCTATACAGAGCATTAGAACCTACTATGATTCCCTATACATTTTGTGAGCTACATCTTATAGCTTCATATTATTTCTTAAGGAATGCACTTAGCTATTAGGTATATGTGGTCCCTATCAAGGCTGAAACTTTACTAATGGTTAGTAGGACTGCATCTAATTATGCCATTTTGCTGAAGCTGAGAGCATTACATATTCTAAGAGTTATGTCTATTATTATGTTTCTCTTATGTACATTGTATATTACTCTGCACTACTCATAATCTCACAGGGTTGCAGTATCTTTATGTCAATTTGTTTTTCTAAAGAGCTTTATTGAGAAGATAGCATGGTATTACAAATATTACAAATATACGAAAATCATTTCCATTTTACTGAAAAATACAGGGGAGTGAAATAATATAGTCCACTGGGAACTTGCGCCAAGAATCATGACGAGTCCAAGATGCAGGGTTCTTCTTTATAGGGAATATAATGAATACGAATAGGTTTCCTGCATTTCTTCCCCGCCTTTTTTGAGCTCTCTAATATTTAAATTTTAGCTAAGATTTAACACAAATAAAGATAATGTTCCTGATACAAGGAGTAAAATAATTGGGTTCTATGGTAAATCAATGTGAGTTAACTAAGTAATTGGTAATCATATAATAAATAGTGGGGGGAAAATTTATGTGGGAAAACGATGTTTCTCAGTGAATAAAATATTACAAATTATTAAGTTCAAGTAAGTGGCAACTTGAAAGATAAAAATACCACCTTCCAAAAAGAAGAGAGGGAGTGGGTACTAACAACATTAGTTATTAAATGCATTAGTAAATAGAGTAGTAATTTCTGCTTTAATTGCAATTGTTACCAGAGCTCCATAACCGTAACATTAGTTTGTGTACCTTGACCTTGTCTATTTTCATGTAATGATATCTTTCTTACTGTAGGGTGGTCTCTACTCGGTTCTTCCATTCTGACAAAGTTGGAATAGCTGTGGTTGTGCAATGTATCTGAAAAGGACCTTTAGCACAAGTTAGCATTAATAATGCTAATGATAGGAGGGCCTTCTTGACCTTATCCTTAAAGGGATATGAAACCCATTTCATTTACTCCTATTATCAATTTTTCTTCATGCTCTTGGTATTTTAGAAAGCTAGAAAGTAAGCTTAGGAGCCGGCCCATTTTTGGTTCAGCACTTGGGAATCCCTTGCTGAATGGATGGCTACATTTATCCACAAATCAGCAAGCGCTACACATGGGGTTGAACCAAAAATGGTCCGGCTCCTAAGCTTAAATTCTTGCTTTTCAAATAAAGATACCAAGAGAACAAAGAAAAATTGATAATAGGAGTAAATTAGAAAGTTGCTGAAAATACCGTATCTGAATCACGAAAGAAAAAAATTGCATTTCATATCCCTTTAAAGGGACAGTCTAGTCCAAAATAAACTTTCATGATTCAAATAGGGCATGTCATTTTAAACAACTTTTTAATTTACTTTTATCACCAATTTTTGCTTTGTTCTCTTGGTATTCTTAGTTGAAAGCTAAAACTAGGTAGGCTCATATGCTAATTTCTTAGACCTTGAAGGCCGCCCCTTATCTGAAAGCATTTTTAACAGTTTTTCACCACTAGAGGGCATAAGTTCATGTGTGTCATATAGATAACACTATGCTCACGCACGTGGAGTTACCTAGGAGCCAGCACTGATTGGCTAAAATGCAAGTCTGTCAAAAGAACTGAAATAAGCGGGGAACTTTACAGAGGCTTATTTATAAGTTAATCACTGAGGTAAAAATTATATTAATCTAACATTGATGGTTATGCAAAACTGGGGAATAGGTAATAAAGGGATTATCTATCTTTTTAAACAATAACAATTCTGGTGTAGACTGTCCCTTTAAGTTTGGAGGAGAAGTGAAAAATAAGTAAACCAGGATCTCTTTGGAGTTTATAATCTAAAATCTTACCCATATCTCTCCAGATCTCTCTCCAATAATTCTCTAATTTAGGACAGCTTCACCATATATGCAACACAGTCCCGTCTAGTCCACAGCCCCTCCAGCATTTGCCTTTTAGAGAAGGATATATCTGCTTTAGTCTGGATGCGGTAAGGTACCACCTAAAAACGTATAGTCTATAGTGTGACTTAATTTGAGCTGACAAAGATAATCCCTTAGCTGCCTTAAATACCTTCAACCAATCCGGGATGGTTAGTGTTACTCCTAGCTCCTCCTGCCACCTTTTTATAAATAATGCCAACTATTTTTATTGAGATATACTTTTTTTTTTCTTTTCTAGCATAGGGTAATACCATCATATCACCCTCCATATGATTCCCGTGTGTCCTGTAAGGGGGTTAATTATCATTCAGGTCAATATTTAGTTCTGGGGACTCTAATTATTATTAGGGAGTAGATAATGTGTCAGCGCTACGTTATTGGTGTTTCTAAACGATATTCATGTATTTTGAAAGCCCCTCTAACCAAATAATCTCTAGTGTTATACTTAAGTAGTATTTAACCCCATTTCAGATCATAATATCCTTACCATGGACTCACTATGTCACCTATTGACTATATTTTGGGCATATAGTTAATGCATATTACCATTAAAAAAAGTCACACCTTGAATACGTGTGCTTTCCTTGTAGGTTTAGAAGTCCCTCCACTGAGAGAATTTGTACTTACTAATCTAAATGCTTTCTTTAGATTTTTTACTTTTATGTTAATAAAGACACAAGAGTTGCCCCGTATATAAATATATCAATCAGAAGATTTAAATGTAGACTTTATAGGGTTTACACATAACTATGTAATCCATTACTAAATTGGGATCCAAAAGTGGTCCCCTATTTATCATTTGCCTTCTTTAAAGACAATATGGCGCCCAAGAGTGGCCCATTATACCAGTTAGAAGGTTTTGATACAGATACAAAACACATTTCTGAAGTTTATCAGTCAAAGGTTACCTAGGAGTTACAAGCAAAGTATTAGCTTTTAGAACAGCTTTGAATTGTTAGAAATATTTATGGGCTGTATACATATATTTCTGTCCCAATTTTTTGGTTATAAAAGAGTATATGTGAAACTGTTATACCATAGAGCATATATATATGACTGTATACTTGTGTAACATTATGAAGTTTGTTAGTAATGTCTTCAATTATAAACCTCAATAAAAATCTTTAAAAAAAAATGCTTTAATCTCCTCAATCACATTACTGCCTGTTCTGTTTATAAATGTTTTTGCCTGTCCATTAATACTTGCAGAATTGCAATAAAAACAAAATGACACTCACCGTGTCATTAGAAAGAAAACAAAATGTATGCTTACCTGATAAATTTATTTATTTCTTGACACGGTGAGTCCACAGATCATCATCAATTACTGTTGGGAATATCACTCCTGGCCAGCAGGAGGAGGCAAAGAGCACCACAGCAAAGCTGTTAAATATCACTTCCTACCCACAATCCCCCAGTCATTCGACCAAAGGGAAAGGAGAGAAAGGAAGCAACACAAGGTGCAGAGGTGCTTGAGGTTTATATAACAAAAAACTGTCTGAAAAACAGGGCGGGCCATGGACTCACCGTGTCAAGAAATAAATAAATTTATCAGGTAAGCATACATTTTGTTTTCTTTCTAATGACACGGTGAGTCCACGGATCATCATCAATTACTGTTGGGAATCAATACCCAACCTAGAGCACACAGATGATAAGGGAGGTACAAGACAGGTAACCTAAACAGAAGGCACCACTGCCTTAAAAAAACCTTTCTCCCAAAGGAAGACTCAGTAGAAACAACAAATAAAATTTTTAAACCTTGAACGAGTTTGCAAGGCTGCAGCTTGGTCCTCTATGCATACTTTGTCTAACAGAAACCTCATGCTTGATAATTCCAGGAAGAATAACCAGCCCTCATTGAATGAGCCGTGAGTCTCTCAGGAGACTGATATCCAACAGTTTCATAGGTCAAACGAAAAATACTCCTCAGAAAGACTAGCGAAAATCCTTAGTCCCCTGCAAGAAGAATTTCTGGCGCACGCACCACATCTAGGTTATGGAACAACCACTCCTTATAAAAAGAAGGAACTTAGCACTAGAACCACCTTATCCGATAAAAAGATAAGGGGAATCATACTGCAACGCCGAAAGTTCAGAGACTCTTCTAGTGGAAACAAAACCTTCCAAGAAAGACTCTTAATATCTCTAAGGAATGCATAGGCTCAAAGAGAGCCTGATGCAGGCGATAAGAACAAGGTTAAGACTCCAAGGTAGAGCAACTAATATAAACACAGGCCTGATGCCGACCCAGGCCTGACAAAAGTACTGGACATACGGCACGTCTATGAGACGCCTGTACAGCAGAATGGAAAAGGCAGAGATCTGACCCTTGAGGGTAGAGACCAAAACAAGAAAAACTAGGAAATCCTTAAATAAACTGCACAATAAATGTTGCAGCAACATTTTTTTACAAAATGAATGCAAAAAGAGAAACAAAAGTTATAGTCCCTGAATTTCAGACAAACTTAAATATAAACAGAGCAGCAGCAACACAAAAAAACAACAGGCAACCTCCACACCTCAGCAAGCTCTTCTGAGGTGCCTACCTGATCTCCTTGCTGCCGGAAACAAAGTCAGAAAATGATCCGGACCCCCATACAGCCACACCGGAGAGAACGCTGAACCACTTCTGAGGAGAGCTGCAACATCCAGGAACAACGGGAAACAGCTAAAAGGGCTCCAAAAACGTCCTTGCTATCTCAGATAAGCCCGTCTATTGTGGGCGTGGCCTTATCAAACCTCCCGGTAGCCATTAATACACAAACAAAAAACATGTACACCAAAGTGAAAACATAATACACTGAGCCTCCAAACATCCCCAGTGCCTGCAAAACTGCTATACAATAAACCGTTAACCTAAAAGGCTGATTGTATATTTAGACAGGGAAAGAAATAGGCACTTACCTCAAAAATCTGTCCGGCAGCAAGACAGCTCACTTGGTATGAGAGGGGCTTCCTGCCTCACATGGACCTGTGGAAAAAAGAAAATGCTGAGTAAACTTACTCAAACTTTCAACCAAGGGCAGCATGAAATTACTTGGGAGGCCCAGTGGGGATTATACCCCACAAGTTCCCAAATTCTTAAAAGCCACCACTTGCTCTACTGAAGAGACTGACATGGACTACAGCTAAACCCCAAAGAAAACCAGAGCAAACTTGCTCTGCTTAAAAAATAAACTCTTGATTGAAGAATCAGACACCTATCTTTACCACTCCTTGCAACTGATACAAGCAAAGAGAATGACTGGGGATTGTGGGTAGGGGGAGTGGTATTTAACAGCTTTTGCTGTGGTGCTCTATACCTCCTCCTGCTGGTCAGGAGTGATATTCCCAACAGTAATTAAGATGATCTGTGGACTCACCGTGTCATTAGAAAGAAAACTTTTCCGTTAATCCTACTATCTTCATACTGCCAGACCAAATCCAACAAGGTCTCATCCTTTGAAGGAAAAACCAGAAGCGTGGAATATAAGAAACCTAAATATTTAAGCTGCCACTGTAGGGCTATAAACCTAGGCTTAACCACCTCTGAGCCACAGGTAGGTTACTCTGCTGACCAAAAATCAGCCACAATGCTTTAAAAAAATATGCCGCTTGTAAGAATTGAAAGAAGGACACAAAGGCCTTAAATTGGCTTCGAGATCCAAACCATGAGCCTTCAAGACAGGATTGCTAACCACTAGGCCATAAGAGCCATTAGCGGGCTAGTACAGCAAGTCTAAAACGACAATGCATTGTTCTGAAAGAACAATTAACCATGCGATAGAACTTTGTATTATAAACGTGAAAGGCGCGACTAATCACCTGTAAGGGTCTCAAGGCGCCGCACGTGAAAAGCTGAGTGAACCTCGCCAGGGATCGAACCTGCAAGCCCTGGGCAGCTATGGAGCTCATCCACAGTGCATTAACATGCTGAGCTATCTGTCCTTTTATCCAAAGATCCATAAAGGAGCTAGCTACCCTCCATAGGGGTCTAGGCTCTCTAGCCCCATTAGAAGGGCTACTATGAATTGAACCATGCATTTAAAAGGATTCAGCGACAGAAAAATCCTTTAAAGGACGGAAGACAGAGGGAAAAATATCCCCAGAACCTCCTATACCTGTGGAATTCCCATAGCACTACTAGAAACACTTCCACCTAGGAAGGAAAATCTTAGAAACTGTCAAGCTAAAACCTCCTTTAACAGTAACCTCCTTTAACTCCTTTAACAGTACACGAGGCGTGCAAGCATACATCTGAAGTAGTCCACTCCAACATCAGATTATACTGCCCAAATCTGAAATTCCCATCAGGAACCACCAGGGGAAAAGACTCCAGTCTAGGAGAGGGGGCTTTCTGAGTTATAAAAGAAGCAGAAACCTTACTATCTGAAAAAGTAAATGTCCTCTTGCATTTTCCCTGTATGTAAGGAAAAACAGACAAAACTGCAGATATCGCAAAAGATACTTGAGTTGCAAATTTGTAAGCAAATACACTCCTCCAAGAGAAACCGCAGGGCACTGCATGTGACGGCATAGAGGCTAGGGACAATTAAGGAGAGGCTGTGGCATTGCTTGAACAGCATCCTCCTGGGAGACATGAGACTCAGAGGAAAATAACTTTTATAATTCACCCACCCAGTATAGAGAGCCCTGAAAAGCATATTCAGGTAGCACTAATAAAATATACAATTATATTTAAAAATTGCAGAATAGCAGAAAAAATATATAAGGAACAAGAAAAATTCCTTTTCTCAGGAACAGATTCCTGATCAGAACTTGCTTTAAGAAGAAAAGAATCCATCCTGGTTGTTAATTAAAAACACACAACCGTCTCAGACTTGATCCTCAGGTTCCGGGTTATCAGGTTAGTTACCTTACCACTGTGCTATATAATCCACCCACTAACTACTGGGAGATACCTAAAAAAATATTTTATTTTTTCTTTCTGTCTTCTTTAAAAACATAGTGCAATCAAAACCAAAAATGGACCTACATCAAAATCAGAGAGCTTGCTATAGGAAAAGCCCAAAATGGCGCCGCTCCTCTTTGTAGGATAAAGAAGGCGGAGACATACTGAAAACGGCATGAAGATGAAGCGCGCAAAAATCACACTTCATCCTGCCGTTACTAAAGAGCATCTTCTCTGCTTTAGATAATAAGTGGGTTTCAAGCACACTGCGCTGTGTCTCAAGGAGAAACAGGAAAACTCTAAGCTACAGAGGCTCTATGCTATATACTTGTTCAGGCATAGAATCAGCCTCATAACAATGGCGCCGGTTCATTTGCAAAAGGGCCCTACAAGCTTAACAGAGTATACTTAAAGAATGAGTGTCAAAAGGGGTTGACTCCATGCCTTGCAGGAGAATAACCCTTAAAGGAACACTAAACCCAACATTTTTTCTTTCGTGATTCGGATAGAGCATGAAATTTTAAGCAACTTTCTAATTTACTCCTATTATCAAATTTTCTTTATTCTCTTGGTATCTTTATTTGAAGTGCAAGAATATAAGTTTAGATGCTGGCCCATTTTTGGTGAACAACCTGGGTTGTCCTTGCTGATTGGTGGATAAATTCATCCTCCAATAAAAAAGTGCCGTCCAGAGGTCTGAACCAAGAAAAAAGCTTAGATGCCTTCTTTTTCAAAGAAAGATAGCAAGAGAACGAAGAAAAATTAATAATAGGAGTAAATTAGAAAGTTGCTTAAAATTGCATGTTCTATCTGAATCACGAAAGAAAAAAGTTAGGTTCAGTGTCCCTTTAAGTCCCCACTATCACAAAACATATAGTGCCTGCACGCTGCCAGAAACACCCTTACTAAGGGGTTTGTGTCCCAAATAAATAACAGGATAATGCTAGAGTCCTAAACCCCATTAGTGCCAGCCTTCTAGCCCCAGAAGAACAAAAAGTAAATTTATGCTTACCTGATAAATTAATTTCTTTTACGATATGACGAGTCCACGGATTTCATCCTTACTTGTGGGATATTAACCTTCTGCTAACAGGAAGTGGCAAAGAGCACCACAGCAGAGCTGTATATATAGCCCCTCCCTTCCACTCCACCCTCAGTCATTCGGCCGAAGGTATAGGAATAGAAAAGGAAAGGCTAAAAGGTGCAGAGGTGACTGAAGTTTACAAAAATATAAAGAAAAACTGTCTTAAAAAGAACAGGGTGGGCTGTGGACTCGTCATATCGTAAAAGAAATTAATTTATCAGGTAAGCATAAATTTACTTTTCTTTCAAAAAGATATGACGAGTCCACAGATTTCATCCTTACTTGTGGGAAACCAATACCAAAGCAAAAGGACACGGATGAAAGGGAGGGACAAGACAGGAACCTAAACAGAAGGCACCACTGCTTGAAGAACCTTTCTCCCAAAAATAGCCTCAGAAGACGCAAAAGTATCAAATTTGGAAAATTTGGAAAAAGTGTGAAGGGACTACCAAGTCGGAGCCTTACAAATCTGTTCAACAGATGCATTGTTTTTGAAGGCCCATGTGGAAGCCACAGCCCTAGTAGAATGAGCCGTAATTCTTTCAGGAGGCCGCTGTACAGCAGTCTCATATGCCAGGCGGATGATACTTCTCAGCCAAAAAGAAAGAGAAGTAGCCGTAGCTTTCTGACCCCTACGCTTTCCAGAATAAACAATGAATAATGAAGATGATTGACGGAAATCGTTAGTTGCCTGTAAGTAAAACTTTAAGGCACAGACCACATCCAAATTATGCAACATATGCTCCTTCTTAGAAGAAGGGTTAGGACACAAGGAAGGAACAACAATTTCCTGATTAATATTCTTATTTGAAACAACCTTAGGAAGGAATCAAGGTTTGGTACGTAAAACCACCTTATCAGAATGAAAAATGAGATGAGGAGAATCACACTGTAGCGCTGAAAGCTCAGAAATTCTTCGAGCAGAAGAAATAGCAACTAAAAACAGAACTTTCCAAGATAACAATTTGATATCCATGGAATGCATGGGTTCAAACAGAACGCCTTGAAGAACTCAAAGAACTAAAGAATTAAATTCAAACTCCAGGGAGGACAAAAAGACTGAACATCTGGCACATTTGCCAAAAGTTTGTGAAACAGAATTGACAAAGCTGAAATTTGTCCCTTTAATGAACTTGCTGATGACCCTTTCTCCAATCCTTTTTGGAGAAAAGACAGAATCCTAGGAATCCTAACTTTACTCCATGAGTAACCCTTGGATTCACACCAATAAAGATATTTACGCCATATCTTATGATAGATTTTTCTAGTGACAGGCTTTCTTCGATAAAATCAAGCGTTCAATCTCCACGCAGTCAGCTGCAGAGTAATTAGATTTGGATGTTGGAAAGGACCTTGAATCAGAAGGGTGGAGGGGAAGGGAGGGGCTATATATATACAGCTCTGCTGTGGTGCTCTTTGCCACTTCCTGTTAGCAGGAGGTTAATATCCCACAAGTAAGGATGAAATCTGTGAACTCGCCATATCTTTGTAAAAGAAACCCACTTACCTGTATTCTAGTTGTCCGGCAGTCAGACGACTCACAAAGTTTGAGAGAATGCCGCTCCTCACAGGGACCTGTGTAAAAAGAAAGACAGAGTAAACTCACTCAGGCTTTCTATACCAGGGCAGCAACATGTTAGGAAAATGTAGCAAAGCCTCCTTTACAAGTTCCTAACTGCTTTAAAGCCACCACAGCCCTGCTAAAGAGACTAACGTGGAGTACAGCTATACCCAAACTGAGATAGAAGATCAGAGAAATCCTGCCCTGACTTCAAAATAAAAAAAATCTTGATAGAAGAAACTTAATCAGGATACCTAATTACTTCACCTCCTCCTTGCACTAGAGGCAAAGAGAATGACTGGGGGATTGTGGGTAGGAAGTGATATTTAACAGCTTTGCTGTGGTGCTCTTTGCCTCCTCCTGCTGGCCAGGAGTGATAATCACAACAGTAATTGATGATGATCCGTGGACTCACCGTGACATTAGAAAGAAATATATAGTCCACCTTTTAACAGTCGCCTCTGACACATGTAAAACCTATACCTGGATGAGGTACAGTGTAAAAATAAATGTTGTGTTTATATTAGATGTATTTTTTCAGTTTTTATTAAGATTTTTTTTTGTAGCTGAGTAAACCTTTTTAAATGCAAAAAATTAAATTAAATACAAATAAGCCATCATTCATCACAGTCACCAAATCTACCTGGTCACGTCACTAGTCCTACAGAGGCCTGTTACAGAACATCAGAACTTATAGAACTTCAGATAGAATTAAACATGGCCAGGTGACAAAACAAAATATTACCAGTACTATATTTTTCTGATGACAAAATATATCATCCATTAAGAGTTGCATTGCAGAAGATCTGTATAACAGGATAAAGTATTTGGTTTTGCTACCAGGCATATACCACTTGAGTAAACAGCTATGAGAATATTTGTTTTCATGGACTGGTAACTTCACTGAATTTGACAATGTATACAATCTCATAACAAAAGGCCAAACTAACTTTCTGTTGTAAGTAAAAAAAAACAACAAACATCAAACTGTCATTTGAAATAGATCAATCCACTCTCATTTTGTCTTTGTAGGTTATTCTGTCTTTAGGAGATAACGTGGGTTTTTTGGGAAAATGTTTTTAGAAAGTATATGATGATGACCATTTGGGTAAAAAAAACATAATTTATGTAAGAACTTACCTGATAAATTCATTTCTTTCATATTAGCAAGAGTCCATGAGATAGTGACGTATGGGATATACATTCCTACCAGGAGGGGCAAAGTTTCCCAAACCTCAAAATGCCTATAAATACACCCCTCACCACACCCACAAATCAGTTTAACGAATAGCCAAGAAGTGGGGTGATAAAAAAAGTGCGAAAGCATATAAAATAAGGAATTGGAATAGTTGTGCTTTATACAAAAAAATCATAACCATCACAAAAAGGGTGGGCCTCATGGACTCTTGCTAATATGAAAGAAATGAATTTATCAGGTAAGTTCTTACATAAATTATGTTTTCTTTCATGTAATTAGCAAGAGTCCATGAGCTAGTGACGTATGGGATAATGACTACCCAAGATGTGGATCTTTCCACGCAAGAGTCACTAGAGAGGGAGGGATAAAATAAAGACAGACAATTCCTGCTGAAAATAATCCACACCCAAAATAAAGTTTAATGAAAACATAAGCAGAAGATTCAAACTGAAACCGCTGCCTGAAGTACTTTTCTACCAAAAACTGCTTCAGAAGAAGAAAACACATCAAAATGGTAGAATTTAGTAAAAGTATGCAAAGAGGACCAAGTTGCTGCTTTGCAAATCTGATCAACCGAAGCCTCATTCCTAAACGCCCAGGAAGTTGAAACTGACCTAGTAGAATGAGCTGTAATCCTTTGAGGCGGAGTTTTACCCGACTCGACATAAGCATGGTGAATTAAGGATTTCAACCAAGATGCTAAAGAAATGGCAGAAGCTTTCTGACCTTTTCTAGAACCGGAAAAGATGACAAATAGACTAGAAGTCTTTCGGAAAGACTTAGTAGCTTCAACATAATATTTCAAAGCTCTAACAACATCCAAAGAATGCAACGATTTCTCCTTAGAATTCTTAGGATTAGGACATAATGAAGGAACCACAATTTCTCTACTAATGTTGTTGGAATTCACAACCTTAGGTAAAAATTCAAAAGAAGTTCGCAACACCGCCTTATCCTGATGAAAAATCAGAAAAGGAGACTCACAAGAAAACACAATTTATGCTTACCTGATAAATTTATTTCTCTTGTGGTGTATCCAGTCCACGGATCATCCATTACTTGTGGGATATTCTCATTCCCAACAGGAAGTTGCAAGAGGACACCCAGAGCAGAGCTGTAATATAGCTCCTCCCCTAACTGTCATAGCCAGTCATTCGACCGAAAACAAGCCGAGAAAGGAGGAACCATAGGGTGTAGTGGTTACTGTAGTTTAAATTTAAAAATTACCTGCCTTAAAATGACAGGGCGGGCCGTGGACTGGATACACCACAAGAGAAATAAATTTATCAGGTAAGCATAAATTGTGTTTTCTCTTGTAAGGTGTATCCAGTCCACGGATCATCCATTACTTGTGGGATACCAATACCAAAGCTAAAGTACACGGATGAAGGGAGGGACAAGGCAGGAACTTAAATGGAAGGAACCACTGCCTGTAAAACCTTTCTCCCAAATATAGCCTCCGAAGAAGCAAAAGTATCAAATTTGTAAAATTTTGAAAAAGTATGAAGCGAAGACCAAGTCGCCGCCTTGCAAATCTGTTCAACAGAAGCCTCATTTTTAAAGGCCCAAGTGGAAGCCACAGCTCTAGTGGAATGAGCTGTAATCCTTTCAGGAGGCTGCTGTCCAGCAGTCTCATAGGCTAAACGGATTAAGCTTCTTAGCCAAAAAGAAAAAGAGGTTGCCAAAGTCTTTTGACCTCTCCTCTGTCCAGAGTAGACAACAAACAAAGCAGATGTTTGACGAAAATCTTTAGTAGCTTGTAAGTAAAACTTTAAAGCACAGACCACGTCCAGATTGTGTAACACAAGGATGGTACCACAATCTCTTGATTGATATTCTTGTTAGATACCACCTTAGGTAAGAACCCAGGTTTGGTACGCAGGACTACCTTATCCGTATGAAAAATCAGATAAGGAGAATCACATTGTAAGGCAGATAGCTCAGAGACTCTACGAGCCGAGGAAATTTCCAAGATAAAAGTTTGATATCTATGGAATGATGAGGTTCAAACGGAACTCCTTGAAGAACCTTAAGAACCAAGTTTAAGCTCCATGGTGGAGCAACAGGTTTAAACACAGGCTTGATTCAAACTAAAGCCTGACAAAATGCCTGAACGTCTGGAACATCTGCCAGACGCTAGTGCAAAAGAATAGACAGAGCAAAAATCTGTCCCTTTAAGAAACTAGCTGACAATCCTTTTTCCAAACCTTCTTGGAGAAAAGATAAAATCCTAGGAATCCTGACCTTACTCCATGAGTAACCCTTGGATTCACACCAATAAAGATATCTACGCCATACCTTATGGTAAATTTTCCTGGTGACAGGCTTTCGTGCCTGTATTAAGGTATCAATAACTGACTCGGAGAAGCCACGCTTTGATAAAATCAAGCATTCAATCTCCAGGCAGTCAGCCTCAGAGAAATTAGATTTGGATGGTTGAAAGGACCCTGAAGTAGAAGGTCCTGTCTCAGAGGCAGAGACCATGGTGGAAAGGATGACATGTCCACTAGATCTACATACCAGGTCCTGCGTGGCCACGCAGGTGCTATCAGTATCACCGATGCTCTCTCCTGCTTGATCTTGGCAATCAGTCGAGGGAGCAGAGGAAACGGTGGAAACACATAAGCCAGGTTGAAAGACCAGGGCGCTGCTAGAGTATCTATCAGTGTCGCCTTGGGATCCCTGGACCTGGATCCGTAACACGGAAGCTTGGCGTTCTGGCGAGACGCCATGAGATCCAGTTCTGGTTTGCCCCAACGGAGAATCAGTTGTGCAAATACCTCTGGATGGAGTTCCCACTCTTCCGGATGAAAAGTCTGACGACTTAGAAAATCCGCCTCCCAGTGCTCTACACCTGGGATATGGATAGCTGATAGGTCTCAAGAGTGAATCTCTGCCCAGTGAATTATTTTTGAAACTTCTAACATCTCTATGGAACTTCTTGTTCCCCCTCGATGGTTGATGTAAGCTACAGTCGTGATGTTGACCGACTGAAATCTGATGTACCTCAGAGTTGTTAACTGAGGCCAAACCTGAAGAGCCTTGAATATCGCTCTTAGTTCCAGAATATTTATTGGAAGGAGAGACTCCTCCTGAGTCCACGAACCCTGAGCCTTCAGGGAGTTCCAGACTGTACACCAACATAGAAGGCTGGCATTTGTTGTTACAATAGTCCAATCTGGCCTGCGAAGGTCATACCTTTGGACAGATGGACCCGAGATAGCCACCAGGGAAGAGGATCCCTGGTCTCTTGGTCCAGATTCAGTTGAGGGGCCAAATCTGTGTAATCCCCGCTCCACTGACTGAGCCTGCATAGTTGCAGCGGTCTGAGATGTAAGCGTGTAAACGGCACTATGTCCATTGCCGCTACCAAGCCGATTACTTCCATACACTGAGCCACCAAAGGGAGCGGAATGGAATGAAGAACCCGACAGGAATTTAGAAGCTTTGATAACCTGGACTCCGTCAAGGTAAATTTAAATTTCTACAGAATCTATCAGAGTCCCTAGAAAGGAAACTCTTGTGAGTGGGGATAGAGAACACTTTTCCTCGTTCACTTTCCACCCATGCGACCTCAGAAATGCCAGTACTACGTCCGTATGAGACTTGGCAATTTGGAAGTTTGACGCCTGTATCAGGATGTCGTCTAAATAAGGGGCACTGCTATGCCCTGCGGCCTTAGGACCGCCAAAAGCGACCCTAGAACCTTTGTAAAGATTCTTGGGGCTGTAGCTAATCCAAAGGGAAGAGCTACAACTGGTAATGCCTGTCTTGAAAGGCAAACCTGAGAAACCGATGATGATTTTTGTGTATCGGAATGTGAAGATAAGCATCCTTTAGATCCACTGTAGTCATATATTGATCCTCCTGGATCAGTGGTAGGATGGTACGAATAGTTTCCATCTTGAACGACGGAACTTTGAGGAATTTGTTTAAGATCTTTAGATCCAAAATCGGTCTGAAGGTTCCCTCTTTTTTGGGAACCACAAACAGATTTGAGTAAAAACCCTGTTCCTGTTCCTCCTTTGGAACTGGATGGATCACTCCCATAACTAGGAGGTCTCGTACACAGTGTAAGAATGCCTCACTCTTTATCTGGTTTGCAGATAATTGTGAAAGGTGAAATCTCCCTTTTGGGGGGGGAAGCTTTGAAGTCCAGAAGATATCCCTGGGATATAATTTCCAACGCCCAGGGATCCTGAACATCTCTTGCCCACGCCTGGGCGAAGAGTGAAAGTCTGCCCCCTACTAGATCCGTTACCGGATAGGGGGTCGTTCCTTCATGCTGTCTTAGAGGCAGCAGCAGGCTTTTTGACCTGCTTACCTTTTTTCCAGGTCTGGTTTGGTCTCCAGACCGTCTTGGATTGAGCAAAAGTTCCCTCTTGTTTATTATTAGAGGAAGTTGATGCCGCACCTGCCTTGAAGTTTCGAAAGGCACGAAAATTAGACTGTTTGGCCCTAGATTTGGACCTGTCCTGAGGAAGGGCACAACCTTTTCCTCCCGTGATATCAGCAATAATCTCCTTCAAACCAGGCCCGAATAGGGTCTGCCCCTTGAAGGGAATGTTAAGTAGCTTAGATTTTAAAGTCACGTCAGCTGACCATGATTTAAGCCATAGCGCTCTGCGCGCCTGTATAGCAAAACCAGAATTCTTAGCCGTTAGTTTATTCAAATGAACAATGGCATCAGAAATAAAATAATTGGCTAGCTTAAGTGCTCTAAGTTTGCCAAGTATGTCATCCAATGGAGTCTCTACCTGTAAAGCCTCTTCCAGAGACTCAAACCAGTACGCCGCAGCAGCAGTGACAGGGGCAATGCATGCAATGGGCTGTAGGATAAAACCTCGTTGAATAAATATTTTCTTAAGGTAACCTTCTAATTTTTTATCCATTGGCTCTAAAAAAGCACAACTGTCCTCGACAGGGATAGTAGTACGCTTTGCTAGAGTAGAAACTGCTCCCTCCACCTTAGGGACTGTCTGCCATAAGTCCCGTGTGGTGGCGTCTATTGGAAAACATTTTTCTTAAAATAGGAGGGGAAGAGAACGGCACACCTGGTCTATCCCATTCCTTATTAATAATTTCTGTAAACCTTTTAGGTATTGGAAAAACATCAGTACACACCGGCACTGCAAAGAATTTATCCAGTCTACAAAATTTCTCTGGCACTGCAATGGTATCACAGTCATTCAGAGCAGCTAAAACCTCCCTAAGTAACACGCGGAGGTGATCAAGCTTAAATTTAAATGTAGAAATATTAGAATCAGGTATCTTTCCTGAGTCATTAACATCACCCACTGACTGAAGCTCTCCTTCCTCAGCTTCTGCATATTGTGAGGCAGTATCAGACATGGTTCTTAAAGCGTCAGTATGCTCTGCATTTTGTCTCACCCCAGAGCTATCTCGCTAACCTCTAAGTTCAGGTAGTCTGGCTAATACCGCTGACAGTGTATTATCCATGACTGCCGCCATGTCTTGTAAAGTAAACGCTATGGGCGCCCAAGATGTACTTGGCGCCATTTGAGCATGAGACCCTTGGGCGGGAGTCAAAGGGTCTGACACGTGGGGAGAGTTAGTCGGCATAACTTTCAGATTCCTCTGGTGATAATTTTTTTAAAAACAGAATATGATCTTTATTGCATAAAATGAAATCAGTACATTTGGTACACATTCTAAGAGGGGGTTCCACCATGGCTTTTAAACATAATGAACAAGGAGTTTCTTCTATGTCAGACATGTTTATACAGACTAGCAATGAGACTAGCAAGCTTGGAAAACACTTTAAATCAAGTTAACAAGCAAATATAAAAAACGGTACTGTGCCTTTAAGAGAAACAAATTTTGTCAGAACTTGAAAAACAGTGAAAAAATGCAGTAAATCAAACGAAATTTTTACAGTGTATGTAATAGGCTAGCAGAGCATTGCATCCACTTGCAAATGGATGATTAACCCCTTAGTTCAAAAAACGGATCAAAAAAACGAAATAGACGGGTTTTTTTGGGGTTTTTTTTTAACAGTCACAACCAACTGCCACAGCAAGCTGTGGTCCTACCTTCCCCAATAAACGACTTTGGAAAGCCTTTGAGCCCTTTAGAGATGTCCTATAGCATACAGGGGACTCCTGAGGGAAGCTGGATGTCACAGTTTGTAATTTTAACTGCACCAACTGTAACATTTATACTATAACAGTGGAAAGCCTCAGTAAAACTGTTTCTAGTCAAAATTTAAGCCAGCCATGTGGAAAAAACTAGGCCCCAATAAAGTTTTATCACCAATGCATATATAAAAACGATTAAACATGCCAGCAAACGTTTATATTGCAATATCATAAGGGTATTACCCCTGGGAGTAAGCATGATACCAGTCATTAAATCACTGTATTCAGGCTTAACTTACATTAATCCGGTATCGGCAGCATTTTCTAGTGTTTTCCATCTCTAGAAAAAGTTATAACTGCACATACCTGATAGCAGAATAAACTGCACGCCATTCTCTCGCTGAAGTTACCTCATCTGTGTAATCCCCTCAGACATATGTGAGAATAGCAATGGATCTTAGTTACAACCTGCTAAGATCATAGAAACCTCAGGCAGATTCTTCTTCTATTTACTGCCTGAGATAAAATAGCACAACTCCGGTACTTTTTAAAAATAACAAACATTTGATTGAAGAAAATAAACTAACTATATTTAACCACTCTCTCCTACAACATCCTAGCTTGTTGAGAGTTGCAAGAGAATGACTGGCTATGACAGTTAGGGGAGGAGCTATATTACAGCTCTGCTGTGGGTGTCCTCTTGCAACTTCCTGTTGGGAATGAGAATATCCCACAAGTAATGGATGATCCGTGGACTGGATACACCTTACAAGAGAAAGAGCAGATAATTCAGAGACTCTTCTGGCAGAAGAGATGGCCAAAAGGAACAAAACTTTCCAAGAAAGTAATTTAATGTCCAATGAATGCATGGGTTCAAAAGGAGGAGCTTGAAGAGCCCCCAGAACCAAATTCAAACTCCAAGGAGGAGAAATAGACTTAATGACAGGTTTTATACGAACCAAAGCTTGTACAAAACAATGAATATCAGGAAGATTAGCAATCTTTCTGTGAAAAAGAACAGAAAGAGCAGAGATTTGTCCTTTCAAGGAACTTGCGGACAAACCTTTATCTAAACCATCCTGAAGAAACTGTAAAATTCTCGGAATTCTAAAAGAATGCCAGGAAAAATGATGAGAAAGACACCAAGAAATATAAGTCTTCCAGACTCTATAATATATCTCTCTAGATACAGAATTACGAGCCTGCAACATAGTATTAATCACAGAGTCAGAGAAACCTCTTTCACCAAGAATCAAGCGTTCAATCTCCATACCTTTAAATTTAAGGATTTGAGATCCTGATGGAAGAAAGGACCTTGCGACAGAAGGTCTGGTCTTAACGGAAGAGTCCACGGCTGGCAAGAGGCCATCTGGACAAGATCTGCATACCAAAACCTGTGAGGCCATGCTGGAGCTACCAGCAGAACAAACGAGCATTCCTTCAGAATCTTGGAGATTACTCTTGGAAGAAGAACTAGAGGCGGAAAGATATAGGCAGGATGATACTTCTAAGGAAGTGATAATGCATCCACTGCCTCCGCCTGAGGATCCCGGGATCTGGACAGATACCTGGGAAGTTTCTTGTTTAGATGAGAAGCCATCAGATCTATTTCTGGGAGTACCCACATTTGAACAATCTGAAGAAATACCTCTGGGTGAAGAGACCATTCGCCCGGATGCAACGTTTGGCGACTGAGATAATCCTCTTCCCAATTGTCTATACCTGGGATATGAACCGCAGAGATTAGACAGGAGCTGGATTCCGCCCAAACCAGAATTCGAGATACTTCTTTCATAGCCAGAGTCCCTCCTTGATGATTGATGTATGCCACAGTTGTGACATTGTCGGTCTGAAAACAAATGAACGACTCTCTCTTCAGAAGAGGCCAAGACTGAAGAGCTCTGAAAATTGCACGGAGTTCCAAAATATTGATCGGTAATCTCACCTCCTGAGATTCCCAAACCCCTTGTGCCGTCAGAGACCCCCACACAGCTCCCCAACCTGTAAGACTTGCATCTGTTGAGATTATAGTCCAGGTCGGAAGAACAAAAGAAGCCCCCTGAATTAAACGATGGTGATCTGTCCACCACGTCAGAGAATGTCGTACAATCGGTTTTAAAGATATTAATTGAGATATCTTTGTGTAATCCCTGCACCATTGGTTCAGCATACAGAGCTGAAGAGGTCACATGTGAAAACGAGCAAAGGGGATCGCGTCCGATGCAGCAGTCATAAGACCTAGAATTTCCATGCATAAGGCTACCGAAGGGAATGATTGTGACTGAAGGTTTCGACAAGCTGAAATCAATTTTAGACGTCTCTTGTCTGTCAAAGACAGAGTCATGGACACTGAATCTATGTGGAAACCCAAAAAGGTTACCCTTGTCTGAGGAATCAATGAACTTTTTAGTGAATTGATCCTCCAACCATGATCTTGAAGAAACAACACAAGTCGATTCGTATGAGATTCTGCTAAATGTGAAGACTGAGCAAGTACCAAGATATCGTCCAAATAAGGAAATACCACAATACCCTGTTCTCTGATTACAGACAGAAGGGCACCGAGAACCTTTGTAAAAATTCTTGGAGCTGTAGCTAGGCCAAACGGCAGAGCCACAAACTGGTAATGCTTGTCCAGGAAAGAGAATCTCAGGAACTGATAGTGAGCTGGATGAATCGGAATATGCAGATATGCATCCTGTAAATCTATTGTAGACATATAATGCCCTTGCTGAACAAAAGGCAAGATAGTCCTTACAGTTACCATTTTGAATGTTGGTATCCTTACATAACGATTCAATATTTTTAGATCCAGAACTGGTCTGAAGGAATTCTCCTTCTTTGGTACAATGAAGAGATTCGAATAAAACCCCAGCCCCTGTTCCAGAACTGGAACTGGCATAATTACTCCAGCCAACTCTAGATCTGAAACACATTTCAGAAATGCTTGAGCTTTCACTGGGTTTACTGGGACACGGGAAAGAAAAAATCTCTTTGCAGGAGGTCTTATCTTGAAACCAATTCTGTACCCTTCTGAAACAATGTTCTGAATCCAAAGATTGTGAACAGAATTGATCCAAATTTATTTGAAAAAACGTAATCTGCCCCCTACCAGCTGAGCTGGAATGAGGGCCGCACCTTCATGTGGACTTAGAAGCTGGCTTTGCTTTTCTAGAAGGCTTGGATTTATTCCAGACTGGAGATGGTTTCCAAACTGAAACTGCTCCTGAGGATGAAGGATCAGGCTTTTGTTCTTTGTTGAAACGAAAGGAACGAAAACGATTATTAGCCCTGTTTTTACCTTTAGATTTTTTATCCTGTGGTAAAAAAGATCCTTTCCCACCAGTAACAGTTGAGATAATAGAATCCAACTGAGAACCAAATAATTTATTACCCTGGAAAGAAAGGGAAAGTAGAGTCGATTTAGAAGACATATCAGCATTCCAAGTTTTAAGCCATAAAGCTCTTCTAGCTAAAATAGCTAGAGACATAAACCTGACATCAACTCTGATAATATCAAAAATGGCATCACAGATAAAATTATTAGCATGTTGAAGAAGAAATAATAATATTATGAGAATCATGATCTGTTACTTGTTGCGCTAAAGTTTCTAACCAAAAAGTTGAAGCTGCAGCAACATCAGCCAATGATATAGCAGGTCTAAGAAGATTACCTGAACACAGATAAGCTTTTCTTAGAAAGGATTCAATTTTCCTATCTAAAGGATCCTTAAAGGAAGTACCATCTGCAGTAGGAATAGTAGTACGTTTAGCAAGGGTAGAAATAGCCCCATCAACTTTAGGGATTTTGTCCCAAAACTCTAATCTGTCGGACGGCACAGGATATAATTGCTTAAAACGTTTAGAGGGAGTAAATGAATTACCCAAATTATTCCATTCTCTGGAAATTACTTCAGAAATAGCACCAGGAACAGGAAAAACTTCTGGAATAACCACAGGAGATTTAAAGACCTTGTCTAAACGTTTAGATTTAGTATCAAGAGGACCAGAATCCTCAATTTCTAAAGCAATTAAAACTTCTTTAAGTAAAGAACGAATAAATTCCATTTTAAATAAATATGAAGATTTATCAGCATCAACCTCTGAGACAGAATCCTCTGAACCAGAGGAATCATTAGAATCAGAATGATGATGTTCATTTAAAAATTCATCTGGATAATGAGAAGTTTTAAAAGATTTTTTGTGTTTACTAGAAGGAGGAATAACAGACATAGCCTTCTTAATGGATTCAGAAACAAAATCTCTTATGTTATCAGGAACACTCTGAACATTAGATGTTGTTGGAACTGCAACAGGTAATGGTACTTTACTAAAGGAAATATTATCTGCATTAACAAGTTTGTCATGACATTTAATACAAACAACAGCTGGAGGAACAGCTACCAAAAGTTTACAGCAGATACACTTAGCTTTGGTAGTTCCAGCACCAGACAGCGATTTTCCTGAAGTATCTTCTGACTCAGATGCAACGTGAGACATCTTGCAATATGTAAGAGAAAAAACAACATATAAAGCAAAATTGATCAAATTCCTTAAATGACAGCTTCAGGAATGGGAGAAAATGCCAAAGAACAAGCTTCTAGCAACCAGAAGCAATGAAAAATGAGACTTAAATAATGTGGAGACAAAAGCGACGCCCCTATTTTTTTAGCGCCAAAAAAAGACGCCCACATTATTTGGCGCCTAAATGCTTTTGGCGCCAAAATGACGCCACATCCGGAACGCCAACATTTTTGGCGCAAAAGAACGTCAAAAAATGACGCAACTTCCGGCGACACGTATGACGCCGGAAACAGAAAAGATTTTTTGCGCCAAAAAAGTCCGCGCCAAGAATGACGCAATAAAATGAAGCATTTTCAGCCCCCGCGAGCCTAACAGCCCACAGGGAAAAAGTCAAATTTTTAAGGTAAGAAAAATGCTTGATTCAAATGCATTATCCCAAATATGAAACTGACTGTCTGAAAAAAAGGAATGTTGAACATTCTGAGTCAAGGCAAATAAATGTTTGAATACATATATTTAGAACTTTAAAAAAGTGCCCAACCATAGCTTTAGAGTGTCACAGAAAATAAGACTTGCTTACCCCAGGACACTCATCTACATGTTTGTAGAAAGCCAAACCAGTACTGAAACGAAAATCAGCAGAGGTAATGGTATATATATAAGAGTATATCGTCGATCTGAAAAGGGAGGTAAGAGATGAATCTCTACGACTGATAACAGAGAACCTATGAAATAGACCCCGTAGAAGGAGATCATTGAATTCAAACAGGCAATACTCTCTTCACATCCCTCTGACATTCACTGCACGCTGAGAGGAAAACCGGGCTCCAACCTGCTGCGGAGCGCATATCAACATAGAATCTAGCACAAACTTACTTCACCACCTCCATAGGAGGCAAAGTTTGTAAAACTGATTTGTGGGTGTGGTGAGGGGTATATTTATAGGCATTTTGAGGTTTGGGAAACTTTGCCCCTCCTGGTAGGAATGTATATCCCATACGTCACTAGCTCATGGACTCTTGCTAATTACATGAAAGAAACAAAATTTATGCTTACCTGATAAATTTATTTCTCTTATGGTGTATCCAGTCCACGGGTTCATCCATTACTTCTGGGATATTCTCCTTCCCAACAGGAAGCTGCAAGAGGACACCCACAGCAGAGCTGTCTATATAGCTCCTCCCCTAACTGCCACCCCCAGTCATTCGACCGAAGACAAGCAAGAAAAAAAGGAGAAACTATAGGGTGCAGTGGTGACTGTAGTTTAAAAATAAAAAACACCTGCCTTAAAATGACAGGGCGGGCCGTGGACTGGATACACCACAAGAGAAATAAATTTATCAGGTAAGCATAAATTTAGTTTTCTCTTGTAAAGGTGTATCCAGTCCACTGGTTCATCCATTACTTTTGGGATACCAATACCAAAGCTTTAGGACACGGATGAAGGGAGGAACAAGGCAGGAACTTAAACAGAAAGCACCACTGCCTATAAGATCTTTCTCCCAAAAATAGCCTCCGAAGAAGCAAAAGTATCAAATTTATAGAATTTAGAAAAGGTATGAAGTGAAGACCAAGTCGCCGCCTTACAAATCTGTTCAACAGAGGCCTCATGTTTAAAAGCCCATGTGGAAGCTACTGCTCTAGTAGAATGAGCTGTAATTCTTTCAGGAGGCTGCTGGCCAGCAGTCTCCTAAGCTAAGCGTATTATACTTCTTAGCCAAAAAGAAAGAGAAGTTGCAGAAGCCTTTTGGCCTCTCCTCTGTCCAGAGTAGACAACAAACAAAGCAGATGTTTGACGAAAATCCTTCGTAGCTTGAAAATAAAACTTTAAAGCACGAACCACATCAAGATTGTGTAATAGACGTTCCTTCTTTGAAGGAGGATTAGGATATAGTGAAGGAACAACAATCTCCTGATTGATATTCTTATTAGATACCACCATAGGAAGAAACCCAGGATTGGTATGTAACACTACCTTTATCTGCATGGAAAATCAGATAAGGGGAATCACATTGTAAAGCAGATAACTCCGAAACTCTTCGAGCCGAGGAGATAGCTACTAAAAACAGAACTTTCCAAGATAAAAGCTAATATCTATGGAATGCAAAGGTTCAAACGGAACCCTTTGAAGAACTTTAAGAACTAAATTTAAACTCCATGGCGGAGCAACAGGTTTAAACACAGGCTTGATCCTAACTAAAGCCTGACAAAACGCCTGAACGTCTGGAACCTCAGCCAGACGTTTGTGCAAAAGAATAGACAGAGCAGAAATCTGTCCCTTTAAGGAACTAGCTGACAAACCCTTCTCCAATCCTTCTTGGAGAAAAGATAATATCCTAGGAATCCTGAACTTACTCCATGAGTAACCCTTGGATTCACACCAATTAGGATATTTACACCATATCTTATGATAGATTTTCCTGGTGACAGGCTTTCGAGCCTGAATTAAGGTATCAATGACCGATTCGGAAAAACCACGCTTTGATAGAATCAAGCGTTCAATCTCCAAGCAGTCAGACGTATAGAAATTATATTTGGACATTTGACCTTGAAGTAGAAGGTCCTGCCTTAGCGGCAGAGTCCATGGTGGAAAGGATGACATGTCCATCAGATCTGCATACCAAGTCCTGCGTGGCCACGCAGGGGCTATCAAGATCACCGAAGCTCTCTCCTGCTTGATCTTGGCAATCAGACGAGGGAGCAGAGGAAACACATAAGCCAGGCTGAAGGACCAGGGCGCTACTAGAGCATCTATCAGCGCTGCCTTGGGATCCCTGGACCTGGACCCGTAACAAGGAAGCTTGGCGTTCTGACGAGACGCCATGAGATCCAGTTCTGGTTTGCCGAAAAGTTGGATCAACTGGGCAAATACCTCCAGATGGAGCTCCCACTCCCCCGGATGAAAAGTCTGCCGACTTAGAAAATCCGCCTCCCAGTTCTCTACTCCTGGGATATGGATAGCTGAGAGATGGCAAGAGTGAACCTCTGCCCATAGAATTATCTTTGAAACCTCCAACATTGCCAGGGGGCTTCTTGTTCCCCCCTGATGGTTGATATAGGCTACAGTCGTGATGTTGTCCGACTGAAATCTGATGAACCTGACCGCAGCTAGCTGAGGCCAAGCCTGAAGAGCATTGAATATCGCTCTTAGTTCCAGAATGTTTATCGGAAGGAGGGCCTCCTCCTGAGTCCACGAACCCTGAGCCTTCAGGGAGTTCCAGACTGCACCCCAGCCCAGAAGGCTGGCATCTGTCGTTACTATAGTCCATTCTGGCCTGCGGAAACTCATTCCCTTGGACAGATGGACCCGAGATAGCCACCAGAGAAGAGAATCCCTGGTCTCCTGATCCAGATTTAGTAGAGGGGACAAATCTGTGTAATCCCCATTCCACTGATTGAGCATGCAAAGTTGCAGTGGTCTGAGATGTAGGCGGGCAAACGGAACTATGTCCATTGCCGCTATCATTAATCCGATTACCTCCATACACTGAGCCACTGACGGACGAGAAATGGAATAAAGAGCACGGCAGGGAGTTAGAAGTTTTGACAACCTGACCTCTGTCAGATAAATTTTCATTTCTGCTGAATCTATCAGAGTTCCTAGGAAGGAAACTCTTGTGAGAGGTGATAGAGAACTCTTTCCTTCGTTCACCTTCCACCTGTGAGACCTTAGGAATGCCAGAACAATGTCCGTATGGGACCTGGCGATTTGAAAAGTTGACGCCTGTATCATGATGTCGTCTAGGTAAGGGGCTACTGCTATACCCCGCGGTCTTAGAACCGCCAGAAGGGACCCTAGAACCTTCGTAAAGATTCTTGGTGCCGTGGCTAACCCGAAGGGAAGAGCCACAAACTGGTAATGCCTGTCTAGGAAGGCGAACCTGAGAAACTGATGATGATCCCTGTGTATCGGAATATGTAGATAAGCATCCTTTAAATCCACGATAGTCATATATTGACCCTCCTGGATCATAGGTAGGATGGTTCGAATACTCTCCATCTTGAAGGATGGGACCCTGAGAAATTTGTTTAGGATCTTGAGATCCAAGATTGGTCTGAAAGTTCCCTCTTTCTTGGGAACTATAAACAGATTTGAATAGAAGCCCTGCCCCTGTTCCTCCTTTGGAACTGGGTGGATCACTCCCATAACTAGTAGGTCTTGAACGCAATGTAAGAATGCCTCTCACTTTATCTGGTTTGCAGATAATTGTGAGAGATGAAATCTCCCCTTTGGAGATGAAGCTTTGAAATCCAGAAGATATCCCTGGGAAACAATCTCCAGAGCCCAGGGATCCTGGACGTCTCTTGCCCAAGCCTGGGCGAAGAGAGAAAGTCTGCCCCCCACTAGATCCGGTCCCGGATCGGGGGCTACTCCTTCATGCTGTCTTAGAGGCAGCAGCAGGCTTTTTGGCCTGTTTCCACTTGTTCCAAGCCTGGTTAGGTCTCCAGACTGGCTTGAACTGGGCAAAATTTCCCTTTAGTTTTGTAGAAGAAGAAGATGAAGCTGCGCCACTCTTGAAGTTTCGAAAGGAACGAAAATTAGTCTGTTTGGTCCTTAACTTGTTGGACCTATCCTGGGGAAGGGCGTGGCCTTTTCCTCAGAAATGATCTCCTTCAGTCCAGGCCCAAATAGGGTCTGCCCTTTGAAAGGGATCTTGAGAAGTTTAGACTTTGAAGTGACATCAGCTGACCAGGATTTAAGCCATAGCGCCCTACGTGCCTGAATGGCAAAACCTGAATTTTTAGCCGTTAGCTTGGTTAAATGAAAAACGGCATCAGAAATAAATGAATTGGCTAACTTAAGAGCTTTAAGCCTGTCAATAATATCATGCAACGGGGTCTCTATCTGTAAAGCCTCCTCCAGAGACTCGAACCAGAAAGCCGCTGCAGCAGTGACTGGGGCAATGCATGCAAGAAGGAAACCCTCTAATTTCTTATGCATAGGGTCTAGGAAAGCACAACTGTCCTCGACAGGAATAGTTGTACGCTTAGCTAGGGTAGAGACTGCTCCCTCCACTTTAGGGACCGTCTGCCACAAGTCCCGTGTAGCGGCATTTATAGGAAACATTTTCTTAAAAGCAGGAGCGGGAGAGAACGGCACACCTGGTCTATACCATTCCTTAGTAATAATTTCTGAAAACCTCTTAGGGATTGGAAAAACATCAGTGTAAACAGGCACTGCAAAGTATTTGTCCATTTTACACAATTTCTCTGGGACTACAATGGTGTCACAGTCATCCAGAGTCGCTAAAACCTCCCTGAGCAACACGCGGAGGTGTTCAAGCTTAAATTTAAATGCTGTCATTTCAGAGTCAGACTGAAGTAACGCCTTTTCTGAATCAGAGAAGTCACCCACAGATAGAAGCTCTCCTGCTTCAACTTCTGCACATTGTGAGGGTATATCAGACATAGCTACTAAAGCGTCAGAGAGCTCTGTATTTGTTCTAGTCCCAGAGCTGTCCCGCTTTCCTTGTAACCCTGGCAGTTTGGACAATACCTGGCGTTCTGACGAGACGCCATGAGATCCAGTTCTGGTTTGCCCCAAAGTTGGATCAACTGGGCAAATACCTCCGGATGTAACCATGGCAGTTTGCAAGACATAACTGCCACCATGTCTTGTAAAGTAAACGCATTGGACGCGCTAGATGTACTTGGCGTCCCTTGAGCGGGAGTTATAGGTTCTGACATGTGGGGAGAGCTAGATGGCATAACCTCCCTTTTGTCAGTCTCAGAAACCTCAGGTGATAAATCTTTAAAAGCCATAATATGGTCTTTATAACTTATAGAAAGGTCAGTGCATTTGGTATACATTCTAAGAGGGGGTTCCACAATGGCTTCTAAACATAATGAACAAGGAGTTTCCTCTATGTCAGACATGTTTAACAGACTAGTAATGAGACCAGCAAGCTTGGAAAACACTTTAATAAATGTGAAAAAAGCAATAATAAAAAACGGTACTGTGCCTTTAAGAGAAAAAAACTACCACAAACTGCAAAACAGTGAAAAAAATTAGTAAACTCTACGAAAGGTTTACAGTGTGTATAAGGGACTAAAGCAGCATTGCACCCACTTGCAAATGGATGATTAACCCCTCAGGCCCCCAAAACGAATTAGAAAAACATTAAACCTGTTAACAAATAGTCAAACACACTGCCCTTAAAAAGATTTTTGCAGGAACAAAACCCTCTATAGAGGTCCTATAAGCCAGAGGACTCCTTCAGGGAAGCTGGATGTCTCAGACTGAAAACGAAAATAGGCCCCTCCCACCATGCACTCAAAGTCAGAGGGCCTTAAAAAAGTACTCCTAGGAGTAATCTAACAAGCCATGTGGAAACTAGGCCCCAAATAAAGATTTATCACCCTCAGAGAAAAAACGTTTTTATTTATAAATCATGCAAATGTTTTTACACTAAGTAATATAGGTATTAACATGAATATTATCCCTTTTTGCAAGCATGATCCCAGTTGTTGTTAAATCACTGTATCAGGCTTACCTTAAATATACCAGGCACTGTCAGCATTTTCTAGACCTTATCATCTCTCTAGAAAAAAATATACTGAACATACCTCAAAGCAGGCAATCTGCAGACCGTCCCCCCAACTGAAGTTTTCTTTCCATACTCTTCAGTTATGTGTGAGAACACCAATGGACCTTAGTTACAAACCGCTAAGATCATCAAACCTCCAGGCAGAAGTCTTCTTCCAATTTCTGCCTGAGAGTAAAAACAGTACAACACCGGTACCGTTTAAAAATAACAAACTTTTGATTGAAGGTAAAAACTACACTAAGTCACCACATCTCTCTTGATACTTCCTTTCTTGTTGAGAGCTGCAAGAGAATGACTGGGGGTGGCAGTTAGGGGAGGAGCTATATAGACAGCTCTGCTGTGGGTGTCCTCTTGCAGCTTCCTGTTGGGAAGGAGAATATCCCACAAGTAATGGATGAACCCGTGGACTGGATACACCTTTACAAGAGAAATATCTACATAACTAAGCATTAAATTTGAAATAAAGCAAAACACATTTTGGGATTACCTCCCCAACTATCTTCATAAAAGGAGATATTGGCAGATTTAGATGGAACCTCTGACTACTGTCTCCAATATAATGGAAAACTAATATTTATTAAAAGCTAAAGGCCCAAGAGTTATTCTAATACTAATATTAAGATTAGCTTTTATGCAAACAAAATCAAAACAGAGGAAAATGCGTGACTAGTTATACTACACATCTAGCAACAGCATTGCCTAACCTGTGGATGACCATGGTATCAATGGAAAAGATAGGACAAAATAAAACATTCAACCCATTCAGAACACAGGGTCTGATCCCTTCCCAATATATTATCATAGCAAAGGTAAGCCAAGCACTTAAAATTGTAAATCCCCTGCTTAATCAGCATTAGAGACATGTAAACTAGCTTTAGGTGAAGTGAAATCACAGAATATCAGAAAGGTCAAGGTTTGGGCTATTCCACTAGAAGGAAGAAGGGCTTTTCTTGTAAAAAGACAGAAGACTGCAAAAGTTATGCAGAACAGTTCCTAATTTTAGATGTGTTGATTTGTTTTGTACTATGGTATATAACAGAATATTTGTACATCACAAAGTCTTCTACACGTGTTTTGCTTTATGGCTACATGACGGAAATATATGGTTCTTGTAATTTCGCTGGGTTACAATGAAAATATATAGAAAAACATTATAGGATTATAACAACTTATACAGGAAGCACCACACACGTAAAGCTGTGCAGATGCACTCTGTATCTTTCTGACTTTAAACTCCCTATTGTCCGTCTGTTCCTCTAGTATCCGCTCATTCTCAACTTTTTTCTGGTCTTTCCTTATCTCTCTTGTACATGTCTGACCAGTTCTCTTTGTTTCCATCTGCACAATAACATTTCCCAAGCATAACTGCCTATGCCTCTACATTTCTATTACCTGTGACTGCATCATTTCCCTTTTCCTACCATTGCTATCTATATCCCTAATATTTATTATATTCATTTTCTAATTATTTTTCAGCAATCTGCAATGCACTTTTTCACCTCTCACCACCCATCACCTTGCTGTAGCGGGACAAGTATATGACGGCCAGGCTCCGTGCAGAGTCTTGAGACAGTGGCTCCAGGTTGAGGTAGTAAGGAAAACCAACATTAGAGGAAGCTGCATTCGGGATACTGGAGATAACACACCTGAAAGACGGGGCCAGGAATTCCTCTGTACTGAGCCAGGACAGAAGATCTGATGCATCAGATGGGTTAGAGAGCTGAAAACAAAGAGTGGGTGAAATATATTTTTGATGTAATTATGGTAAGTTATTATTGTATTATTCCTTATAAAGTGGCAACATTTTACTCAGCACATTAAAGGTGTACATTACATTAACGAGGAGTAATACATATCTCACTTACATTAATAAACTTAGCGCTAGATTATGAGTGGAGCTCTAACAGTTACGTGCAAGAGAAAAGGGGTTTATCGCGGTATTTGTGGGCGTCAGGTTTATCGTTCGTATTACAAATTGAAAGTAAACACATTTGCTTGAGCACAATTGAATTTAATGCGTATCAGGTTTAGTGCAACCTCAGGACTCTGGTTAACTGTTTTGTGAAACAAAAAGTGTCACAAAACACATCAAAAATACATTGGAAAGTACAGTTACACTCATATTAACAGTATCTAATAACATTTTATATAAAAAAATATTGCACAAAAAGTTATAAGGAATCAAAAGTATGAGGTCTCAGGTGTTAAATAAAAAAGACAGGCAAAGGGCTTTAACATAGACATACATACATATACATGGCTAAATATGTATGTGTGTGTGTGTGTGTATATATATATATACAGGGAGTGCAGAATTATTAGGCAAATGAGTATTTTGACCACATCATCCTCTTTATGCATGTTGTCTTACTCCAAGCTATATAGGCTCGAAAGCCTACTACCAATTAAGCATATTAGGTGATGTGCATCTCTGTAATGAGAAGGGGTGTGGTCTAATGACATCAACACCCTATATCAGGTGTGCATAATTATTAGGCAACTTCCTTTCCTTTGGCAAAATGGGTCAAAAGTAGGACTTGACAGGCTCAGAAAAGTCAAAAATAGTGAGATATCTTGCAGAGGGATGCAGCACTCTTAAAATTGCAAAGCGTGATCATCGAACAATCAAGCGTTTCATTCAAAATAGTCAACAGGGTCGCAAGAAGCGTGTGGAAAAACCAAGGCGCAAAATAACTGCCCATGAATTGAGAAAAGTCAAGCGTGCAGCTACCAAGATGCCACTTGCTACCAGTTTGGCCATATCTCAGAGCTGCAACATCACTGGAGTGCCCAAAAGCACAAGGTGTGCAATACTCAGAGACATGGCCAAGGTAAGAAAGGCTGAAAGATGACCACCACTGAACAAGACACACAAGCTGAAACGTCAAGACTGGGCCAAGAAATATCTCAAGACTGATTTTTCTAAGGTTTTATGGACTGATGAAATGAGAGTGAGTCTTGATGGGCCAGATGGATGGGCCCGTGGCTGGATTGGTAAAGGGCAGAGAGCTCCAGTCCGACTCAGACGCCAGCAAGGTGGAGGTGGAGTACTGGTTTGGGCTGGTATCATCAAAGATGAGCTTGTGGGGCCTTTTCGGGTTGAGGATGGAGTCAAGCTCAACTCCCAGTCCTACTGCCAGTTTCTGGAAGACACCTTCTTCAAGCAGTGGTACAGGAAGAAGTCTGCATCCTTCAAGAAAAACATGATTTTCATGCAGGACAATGCTCCATCACACGCGTCCAAGTACTCCACAGCGTGGCTGGCAAGAAAGGGTATAAAAGAAGAAAATCTAATGACATGGCCTCCTTGTTCACCTGATCTGAACCCCATTGAGAACCTGTGGTCCATCATCAAATGTGAGATTTACAAGGAGGGAAAACAGTACACCTCTCTGAACAGTGTCTGGGAGGCTGTGGTTGCTGCTGCACGCAATGTTGATGGTGAACAGATCAAAACACTGACAGAATCCATGGATGGCAGGCTTTTGAGTGTCCTTGCAAAGAAAGGTGGCTATATTGGTCACTGATTTGTTTTTGTTTTGTTTTTGAATGTCAGAAATGTATATTTGTGAATGTTGAGATGTTATATTGGTTTCACTGGTAAAAATAAATAATTGAAATGGGTATATATTTGTTTTTTGTTAAGTTGCCTAATAATTATGCACAGTAATATTCACCTGCACACACAGATATCCCCCTAAAATAGCTAAAACTAAAGACAAACTAAAAACTACTTCCAAAAATATTCATCTTTGATATTAATGAGTTTTTTGGGTTCATTGAGAACATGGTTGTTGTTCAATAATAAAATTAATCCTCAAAAATACAACTTGCCTAATAATTCTGCACTCCCTGTATATATATATATATATATATATATATATATATATATATATATATATATATATATACACACAGTATATATGTTACAGGTAAAGTAAGAAATCCAGGTAATCCTAAGATTAACCGGGTAAATCGGACATTACCCAAGTGGCTGTGGGTACATCCTATGCACTGTAATTCCCCCATCTACACTATTTTGCTATCTTGTTTTGCCTCCACCCGGGGGGTGAAGGGGGGCGCTTTGAAGATGGGGAAATTACAGTGCATCACATATATGTTTGAGACGGTGACTTGATGAGTATGATCTTACATCCGGCTTTACCCACAGCCGCTTGGGTTATGTCCATTTTACCCGGGTAATCCTAGATTACCCAATATCTGACTTTACCCATAACACACACACACATATATATATATATATATATGTGTGTGTGTACATATGTATTTATATGTGTATATTTGTATGTATAGACAGATATACACATATAAACACATAAAGAAATATGTACACACATATAGACATATCTATATTAGTGAACTGGAGCCCTATGCAGGTAAATAGATGAAAACATTTAAAATCATATTTATGCAAGATTAATTTTAAATGAAAATGTTATAGTGTGCATTTACTGTAAATATTTCATATTCCAATGTTCTGCACATAGCAGAATATGTTTTATGTTTTTTTAAATATATATAACATAATTTATGTAAGAACTTACCTGATAAATTCATTTCTTTCATAGTGGCAAGAGTCCATAAGCTAATGACGTATGGGATATACATTCCCGTGGCCGGACTGTTATCCGACTGACGCTTGTCCAACGGACATTTGTCCGACGGACAATATTCCGAAAGACATTTATCCGGCTGCTGGGTGGGAATGAAGCTTAAAAATCACGGTTTTATAACATTTTTAATAGTGGACTGACAAAAGACAATTAAATCAATTTATATATAACATATTAATTATAATATATAATAATATAATTATAATAATTATATTATGTGTTAAAAGTACATTGTGAGGGTAGGGACCCATGGATAGGTTCCCAGAGGCGGTTGCGGCGCCCGAGTCACTGATTGTAACAGAAAATTTTGGATCGTATCTGCCCTCGGCCGAATGTATCTTGATTTATTTAAGTAAATCTTATATATTATGTGCTATTGCCTTTAAAAAGTCTAATCTTGAGTATTCACTGTATTTTTCTAAAACTTTCATTATCCTGTTTATGATTTCAGATTTTTTTTTGGTTTTCTCAGTTCAACTCCAGAATTAATTTTTTTCAATTGTTAACTCCCATTCTGCTTGTTCTTTTCTTATTTTTGAAACTAGTCTGCAAATGCTTGGGTGGGTTATAGACATTCGTTGGTCAAATGCTCTGTGCCATCCTTCTAGAGAGTTGTTTGTTCTAGGTAACCCTAGTTTTGTTCTTTCAAAAGTGTTCCACATCGTAATATCGAAAGTAGGTTTTCTTCTTGTACCTTGTTGTAGTTCGCCAATCCAGGTTTTTTCAAAATAATTTAAAAATTCAGATAAAATGTTACTGTTTTGTTTTTCTATTGATTTTACAAAGTCATTAAATGTTTCAACTACATCTTCCACTGGCACAAATGCTAATGCTTCTAAGCATTTTATGATCAGAGCATTTTTTCATTATTATACCATATTTTTAAGCCCAAAGATTGTATTTTTCTCCACAGGCATTGGGAAAAATGGAAAAAGCATCCATAAATGATTGTATTTTGGAAAAAATTTGTCATGCAATTTATTGCTGCTCTTTCAAAATCTACAGTAATTGATATAGGATTGATATCTGGATTTTTTTCTTTTATAATGCTAAAAATTAAATTATAAGTTTCCTGATTTTAATTTTTTGATATGCAGTATACTAATGGTATGGTATGGTTATCTTCTATTAAAACATGTATTGTATACAACTGAAAACCTAAAGGAGCTGAGTCAAATGTTCCGTCACAGAGCCAGTGTTGTTTTTTTGAAAGAAGATCTACATTTTTTTTAGTAGACAGAATGATTAAATTTTCACTTTCGTACATGATGAAATCTTCTCCTCTGGTTGTTTTTCTAAAATCATCATTTAAAATGTTTCCATTTGGTGTTGTTCGATGTCGACATACCATTCTGGCAACAGTTTCTTTTTTAGGTAGAGCTCCTGCTGCTTCAAGGGGGAAATTAGATATGCAATTTTGTATTATGCTTGATGTTACTTCTTCTGAATTTTTAGCAACTTCTTTTATTTTTTCAATTGTTTTCATAGATAAAATTCTTGCTGCATTAGGTGGATGTGAATGATTTGATGCATCTTTTTCAATTATATCATTAATGGTTTTTAGCCTTCCTCCACAAAAACCTTTTTTTTCATATCTCCAATATGTTACATTTTCTTTTTTGTTGTCTACAATGTATGCATAACCTTCATATAACATTTTTCTTCCTCCTTTACACGTCTTTATGAACTCCATTTTTTTAATTTGATGTTTTTTTTTTATTTATTTAAGTGTTTGTGTTGTTTTTTTACCTCAGTAGCCACAATATATATTTAAATTCTCCGCTTTTTTACTGATGACAATTACGCAATTACGTGATTGCGTGATTGTGCTGTTCGGCGTGCAGTCGGAAGCAGTGTATCTCGGACATATGTCTGACGGACGAATGTGCTTCGGCATTTTGTCCGTCGGAATTTTGTCCGAGCACCATACATTCCTACCAGGAGGGGGCAAAGTTTCCCAAACCTCAAAATGCCTATAAATACACCTCCCATCTCACTCATACCTTAGTTTAATGTGTAGCCAAGAAGTGAGGTGTAAAAGAAGGAGTAGAAAGCATACAAACAAAGGAACTGGAAAAAATAAATGGCTAGATTACGAGTTTTGCGTTATGAGTGAAAAAGCCTCATAACGATGCTTTTTCACTACCGCTGGTATTACGAGTCTTGCCGGTATATCTGTACCGCACACTTTTTTGGCCGTCACGCAACGTAACTACCGCAGCTTTCAAAAAGTCCTTTTTCAATGGGACTTCAACAGCGCCGGTATTACGAGTTTGCCTGGGAGGCCAAAAAGTGAGCGGTACAGCCTATAACTACAAGATGCGTACCGTAAACTGAAAGTCAATAGTTATGGGTTTTATGTTACAAAGCCGTAACATAAAACTCATAACTAAAGTTCTAAAAAGTACACACTAAAATAAATTTATTAACCCATAATCTGCTGCTCCCGACATCACCGCCACTATAATAAACATATTAACCCATAAACCGCCGTACTCTTGCTTTGCAAACACTAGTTAAATATTATTAACCCTTAATCTGCTGTCCATAACATCGCCGCAACCTACATTACTGTTATTAACCCCTAATCTGCTGCCCCCAAACTAAACTAAACTAAAGTTATTAACCTCTAAACCTAACCCTAACACCCACTAACTTTAACATAATTAAAATAAATCTAAATAAAAATTACAATACCTAAATAATTCCTATTTAAAAATAAATACTTACCTGTAAAATAAAACCTAACCTGTCTTACACTAACATCTAACCTTACACTACAATTGAATCAATTACATTAATTAAATACAATTAACTAAATTATAAAAAATAATAAACACTAAATTACACAAAATAAAAAATAAATTATCAAATATTTAAACTAATTACACCTAATCTAATAGCCCTATCAAAATAACCCCCCCCCCAAAAACAAACAAACAAAAACCTAGCCTAAACTAAACTGCCAATAGCCCTTAAAAGGGCCTTTTGCGGGGCATTGTCCCAAAGAAATCAGCTCTTTTACCTGTAAAAAAAAAATACAAACAACCCCACAACAGTAAATCCCACCGCCCACACAACCAAACCCCCCAAATAAAATCCTATAAAAAAAAAACTAAGCTCCCTATTGCCCTAAAAATGGCATTTGGATGGGCATTGCCCTTAAAAGAGCATTTAGCTCTTTTTCAGCCCAAACCCTAATCTAAAAATAAAACCCACCCAATAAACCCTTAAAATAACCTAACACTAACCCCCGAAGAACCACCTACAGTTTTTGAAGACCGGACATCCATCCTCAACGAAGCCGGGAGAAGTCTTCATCCAAGCGGGCAGAAGTCTTCATCCAAGCGGGCAGAAGTCTTCATCCAAGCGGGCAGAAGTCTTCATCCAAGCGGGCAGAAGTCTTCATCCAAGCGGGCAGAAGTCTTCATCCAAGCGGGCAGAAGTCTTCATCCAAGCGGCAAGAAGTCTTCATCCAAGCGGCAAGAAGTCTTCATCCAAGCGGCAAGAAGTCGTCCTCCAGACGGGCAGAAGTCTTTAACCAGGCGGCATCTTCTATCTTCATCCTTCCGACGTGGAGCGGCTCCATCTTCAAGACATACAGCGCAGAGCATCCTCTTCATACGGTCCCAGCTGTATACTGAAGTTCCTTTAAATGACGTTATCCAAGATGGCGTCCTTTAAATTCCGATTGGCTGATAGAATTCTATCAGCCAATCGGAATTAAAGGTGAAAAAATCCTATTGGCTGATGCAATCAGCCAATAGAATTAAGCTTCAATCCTATTAACTGATGCAATCAGCCAATAGAATTGGATCAGCCAATAGGATTGAAGCTCAATCCTATTGGCTGATTGCATCAGCCAATAGGATTTTTTCACCTTTAATTCCGATTGGCTGATAGAATTCTATCAGCCAATCGGAATTCAAGGGACACCATCTTGGATGACATCATTTAAAGGAACCTTCAGTGTACGGCTGGGACCGTATGAAGAAGATGTTCCGCGCTGGATGTCTTGAAGATGGAGCCGCTCCGCCTCGGAAGGATAAGGATAAAAGATGCCGTCTGGATGAAGACTTCTGCCCGTCTGGAGGACGCCTTCTTGTCGCTTGGATTAAGACTTCTCCCGGCTTGATGAGGATGGATGTCTGGTCTTCAAAAACTGTAAGTGGATCTTCGGGGGTTAGTGTTAGGTTTTTTTAAGGGTTTATTGGGTGGGTTTTATTTTTAGCTTAGGGTTTGGGCTGAAAAAGAACTAAATGCCCTTTTAAGGGCAATGCCCATCCAAATGCCCTTTTCAGGCTATTAGATTAGGTGTAATTAGTTTAAATATTTGATAAATTCTTTTTTATTTTGTGTAATTTAGTGTTTATTATTATTTGTAATTTAGTTAATTGTATTTAATAAATGTAATTCATTTAATTGTAGTGTAAGGTTAGGTGTTAGTGTAAGACAGGTTAGGTTTCATTTTACAGGTAAGTTTGTATTTATTTTAACTAGGTAGCTAGTAAATAGTTAATAACTATTTACTAACTAGTCTACCTAGTTAAAATAAATACAAACTTAGCTGTGAAATAAAAATAAAACCTAAGATAGCTACAATGTAACTATTAGTTATATTGTAGCTAGCTTAGGTTTTATTTTATAGGTAAGTATTTAGGTTTAAATAGGAATTATTTAGGTATTAATTGTAATTTTTATTTAGATTTATTTTAATTATGTTAAAGTTAGTGGTGTTAGGGTTAGACTTAGGGTTAGGGGTTAATAACTTTAGTATAGTGGAAGTTACATTGGGGGCGGCAGATTTGGGGTTAATAACTTTAGTATAGTGATGTTGGGGCGGCAGATTAGGGGTTAATAACTAATGTAAATGGCGGCGACATTGGGGGCGGCATATTACGGGTTAATAAGTGTAGGTAGGTGGCGGCGATGTTGGGGGCGGCAGATTAGGGGTTAATAAGTGTAATGTAGGTGGCGGCGATGTCGGGGGCAACAGATTAGGGGTGTTTAGACTCTGGGTTTATGTTAGGGTGTTAGGTGTAAACAGAAGTTTTTATTTCCCCATAGGAATCAATAGGGCTATGTTACGGAGCTTTACGATCCTTTATTGCAGGTGTTAGGCTTTTTTTTAGCCGGCTCTCCCTATTGATGTATATGGGGAAATTGTGCACGAGCACGTAAAACCAGCTCAAAGCAGCGCTGGTATTTGGGTGCGGTATGCAGCTCAATGCTGCAATATTGCCTGCTAACGCCGGGTTTTCCAAACCTGTAATAGCAGCGCTATAGGGAGGTGAGCGGTGGAAATAACTTGCAAGTTAGCAGCGAGCCGCTCATAACGCAAAACTCGTAATCTAGCCAAAAGTGCTTTATACAAAAAATCATAACCACAAAAAAATAGGGTGGGTCTCATGGACTCTTGCAATACGAAATAAATGAATTTATCAGGAAATTTCTTACATAAATTATGTTTTCTTTCATGTAAGTGGCAAGAGTCCATGAGCTAGTGATGTGGAAATCCACGAGTCACTAGAGAGGGAGGGATAAAATAACAGCTAAATCCGCTGAGAAATTAAATCTAAAAAAATAATTAAATTTTCTTTAAAAATTTCAAAAAAACTAAAATCAAAGGCACTAGAATCAAACTGAGACAACTGCCTGAAAAAAAAAAAGGCTGGTTCCGAAGAAGCAAACACATAAAAATGGTAAAATTGAGTAAAAGTATGCAAAGAAGACCAAGTTGCTGCTTTGCAAATTTGATCAACTGAAGCTTCATTCTTGAAAGCCCAAGAAGTGGCAACTGATCTAGTAGAATGAGCTGTAATTCTCTGAGGCGGAGACTGCCCCACCTCCAAATAAGCTTTGTGAATCAAAAGTTTCAACCAAGATGCCAGAAAAATAGCAGAGGCTTTCTGACCTTTCCTGGAGCCAGACAAAAATAACAAATAGTCTAGAAGTCTTTCTGAACTCTTTAGTAGCCTCAACATAATATTTCAAAACTCTGACCACATCCAAAGAATGTAAAAATCTTGATGGAAAATCAGATAAGGAGACTCATAAGAGAGGGCAGACAATTCAGAAACTCTTCTAGCAGAAGAGATAGCCAAAAGAAATAACACTTTCCAAGAAAGTAATTTAATATCCAAAGAATAGATAGGCTCAAAAGGAGGAGCCTGTAAGATCTTCAAAATCAAATTGAGACTCCAAGGAGGAGAAATAGATTTAATAACAGGTTTGATACGAATCTAAGCCTGAACAAAACAGTGAATATCAGGAAGTTTAGCAATCTTTTTATGAAACAAGACAGAAAGAGCAGAAATTTGTCCTTTCAAAGTATTTGCAGACAATCCCTTATCCAAACCATCCTGAAGAAACTGTAAAATCCTAGGAATTCTGAAAGAATGCCAAGAATAATTATGAGTGGAACACCATGAAATATAGGTTTTCCAAACCCGACAATACATTTTCCTTGAAAAAGACTTACGAGCCTGTATCATAGGGCTAATCACCGAGTCAGAGAAACCTCTATGACTAAGTACTAAGCATTCAATTTCCATGCCTTCAAATGTAGAGATTTGAGATCCTGATGGGAAAACGGCCCTTGAGACAGAAAGTCTGGCCTTAAAGGAAGTGGCCAATGCTGGCAACTGAACATCCGGACAAGTTCCGCATACCAAAATCTGTGAGGCCATGCTAGTGCTATCAGAAACACATGAGATTGTTCAAATATGATCTTAGAAATCACCCTTGCAAGAAGAACCAGAGGCGGAAAAATATAAGCAGGTTGGTAAAACCAAGGAACTGCTAAGGCATCCACCATCTCCGCCTGAGGATCTCTGGTCCTGTAAAGGTATCTGGCAAGCTTCTTGTTTAGACGAGAGGCCATCAGATCTCTTTCTGGAAGACCTCACATCTGTACAAGATGAAAAAACACATCTGGATGAAGAAACCACTCCCCCGGATGTAAAGTCTGACGGCTGAGATAATCCGCTTCCCAATTGTCTACACCTGGGATATGAATCGCAGAAATTTGACAAGAGTTGGATTCCACCCAAGAAAGTATCCGAGATACTTCCTTCATTGCTGAAGGACTGCGAGTCCCTCCTTGATGATTGACATATGCCACTGTTGTGATATTGTCTGTTTGAAAACAAATGTAAAGTTCTCTCTTTGATAGAGGCCATCATGAAGAGCCCTGAAAATAGCACGGAGTTCTAAAATATTGATTGGTAACCTCGCCTCTCGAGGTTTCCAAACCCCTTGTGCTGCCAGAGACCCCCAGACAGCTCCCCAACCTGTAAGACTTGCATCTGTTGTGATCACAGTCCAGGTAGAACGAACAAATAAGGTCCCTTGAACAATAAGGTGATGGTCTAACCACCACGTCAGAGAGAGTTTAGTGTTGGGATTTAAGTATATCAGTTGTGATATCTGAGTATAATCCCTGCACCATTGGTGCAACATGCAAAGCTGTAGCGGCCTCATATGAAAATGAGCAAAGGGGATCGCGTTCAATGCTGCAGTCATGAGACCTAAAACTTCCATGCACATAGCCACTGAAGGGAATGATGGAGAATGAAGGTTTAGACAAGCTGAAACTAACTTCATTCGTCTCTTGTCTTTGAGAGAAAGAGTCATGGACAATGAATCTATCTGGAAAACTAAAAAGGTGACTCTTGTCTGAGGAATCAAGAAACTCTTTTGTAAATTGATCCTCCAACTATGTTTTTGAAGAAACCACACTAGTTGTTTCGTGTGAGATTCTGCTAAATGAAAAGATTGAGCTAGTACCAAGATATTGTCCAAATAAGGAAACACCGCAATACCCTGCTCTCTGATTACAGATAGAAGGGCACAGAGAAACTTAAAAAAGATTCTCTGAGCTGTTGCTAGGCCAAACGGAAGACAACAATTTGGAAATGCTTGTCTAGAAAAGAGAATCTCAGAAAACAATAGTGGTCTGGATGAATTGGAATGTGAAGATAAGTGTCCTGTAAGTCTATTGTGGACATGAAATGACCTTGCTGAACAAAAGGCAGAATAGTCCTTATAGTTGCCTTATTGTCAAAGTTTGGACTCTTACAAAACGATTTAAAAATTTCAGATCCAGAATTGGTCTGAAAGAATCTTCTTTCTTTGGGACAATGAATAGATTTGAATAAAAACCCAAACCCCGTTCCTGCAGAGGAACTGGAATAATCAACCCTAAAAGCTCTAGGTCTGAAACACATTTCCAAAAAGCCTGAGCTTTCACAGGGTTTGTTGGAACATGAGAACATGGGTCTTATTCTGAAACCTATTCGATACCCCTGATAATTAATATTCTGAATCCACTGATTTTGAACAGAAACTGTCCAAATGTTTTGAAATAATTTCAATCTGCCACCCCACCAGTTGAACTGGTTTGAGGGCTGCACCTTCATGCAGTCTTAGGGGCTGGATTTGTTTTTTTATAAGGCTTGGATTTATTCCAATTCGGAGATGGTCTCCAATTAGAGCCAGAGTCCTTAGGGGAAGGAGAGGTCTTTTGTTCTCTATTCTGACGAAAGGAACGAAAATGATTGGGAGTTTTAATTTTACCCTTAGATTTCTTATCTTGGGGCAGAAAAACTCCCTTTCCCCCCGGTGATAGTGGAGATAATAGAATCCAATTGAGAACCAAATAAATTACTACCCTGAAATGATAAAGATAGTAATCTAGATTTAGACACCATATCAGCATTCCAAGATTTAAGTTATAAAGCTCTTCTAGTAAGAATAGCTAAAGACATAGATTTAATATCAATCTTAATGACATCAAATATAGCATCACAAATAAAATGATTAGCATGTTGAAGTAAAAGAACAATGCTAGACAATTCAGGATCTGTTAACTGTTGAGCTAAACTGTACAACCAAAAAGTTGAAGCAGCAGCAACATCAGCCATATAAATGGGTGGTCTAAAAATATAGCCAGTATGTAAATATGCTTTTCTAAGATAGGATTCAATCTTCCTATCTAAAGGATCCTTAAAGGAAATACTATCTTCCATAGGAATAGTAGTACGTTTGGCAAGAGTAGAAATAGCCCCATCAACCTTAGGGACTTTTTCCCAAACCTCTAAATTAGCCACAGGTAAAGGATATAGCTTTTTAAACCTAGAAGAAGGGTTAAAAGAAGCACCAAGTTTAGACCATTCCTTAGTAAACATATGAAAGATAGCATCTGGAATAGAAAAAACTTCAGGAGTAACCTCAGAAGTTTTAAAAACAGAATTCAAATGTTTGCTATTCTTGTTATCAAGAGGACTAGATTCCTCAAAACCCAAAGTAAACAATACTTCCTTTAATAAAGAACGAATATATTCAATCTTAAAAAGAAAGGTTCATTTATCAATTTCAGTCTCTGAAGTAGGATCCTCAGAGCCAGAGAAATCCTCATCAGTAAAAGATACTTCAGTATGCTGTTGATCAATACAAACTTCATAAGATTTATGAGAAGTTAGGAGAGACCTTTTACGTTTATTTGAAGGCAGGATAGCAGTCATAGCCTTCTCTATGGCTGCAGCAATATAATCTTTTATATCTACAGGAATATCATGTACATTAGACTGTGAAGGTTTAACAGTAGATGTATTTGTACTTAAAGAAACATTATCAGCATTTAATAATTTTTCATAACAAGTGCCACATATTTGAGCTGAAGAAGATCAGCTAATTTACAACATACACACTTAGCTTTGGTAGAATTCTGTTCAGGCAGCTTGGTTCCTAAAGTAACATCAGAGGCAGGATCAGTTTGAGACATCTTGCAAAATGTAACAAAAAATAAAAAATAAAATTTAAACAAAAAACATAATTTATGTAAGAACTTACCTGATAAATTCATTTCTTTCATATTAGCAAGAGTCCATGAGCTAGTGACGTATGGGATATACATTCCTACCAGGAGGGGCAAAGTTTCCCAAACCTCAAAATGCCTATAAATACACCCCTCACCACACCCACAATTCAGTTTAACGAATAGCCAAGAAGTGGGGTGATAAGAAAAAAGTGCGAAAGCATATAAAATAAGGAATTGGAATAATTGTGCTTTATACAAAAAATCATAACCACCACAAAAAAGGGCGGGCCTCATGGACTCTTGCTAATATGAAAGAAATGAATTTATCAGGTAAGTTCTTACATAAATTATGTTTTCTTTCATGTAATTAGCAAGAGTCCATGAGCTAGTGACGTATGGGATAATGATTACCCAAGATGTGGATCTTTCCACGCAAGAGTCACTAGAGAGGGAGGGAAAAAATAAAGACAGCCAATTCCTGCTGAAAATAATCCACACCCAAAATAAAGTTTAATGAAAAACATAAGCAGAAGATTCAAACTGAAACCACTGCCTGAAGTACTTTTCTACCAAAAACTGCTTCAGAAGAAGAAAACACATCAAAATGGTAGAATTTAGTAAAAGTATGCAAAGAAGACCAAGTTGCTGCTTTGCAAATTTGATCAACAGAAGCTTCATTCCTAAAAGCCCAGGAAGTAGAAACTGACCTAGTAGAATGAGCCGTAATCCTTTGAGGCGGGGACTTACCCGACTCTACATAAGCATGATGAATCAAAGACTTTAACCAAGATGCCAATGAAATGGCAGAAGCCTTCTGACCTTTTCTGGAACCAGAAAAGATAACAAATAGACTAGAAGTCTTTCTAAAACCTTTAGTAGCTTCAACAAAGTATGCAAAGAGGACCAAGTTGCTGCTTTGCAAATCTGATCAATCGAAGCTTCATTCCTAAACGCCCAGGAAGTAGAAACTGACCTAGTAGAATGAGCTGTAATCCTTTGAGGCGGAGTTTTACCCGACTCAACATAGGCATGATGAATTAAAGATTTCAACCAAGATGCCAAAGAAATGGCAGAAGCTTTCTGGCCTTTTCTAGAACCGGAAAAGATAACAAATAGACTAGAAGTCTTTCGGAAAGACTTAGTAGCTTCAACATAATATTTCAAAGCTCTAACAACATCCAAAGAATGCAACGATTTCTCCTTAGAATTCTTAGGATTAGGACATAATGAAGGAACCACAATTTCTCTACTAATGTTGTTGGAATTCACAACTTTAGGTAAAAATTCAAAAGAAGTTAGCAACACCGCCTTATCCTGATGAAAAATCAGAAAAGGAGTCTCACAAGAAAGAGCAGATAATTCAGAGACTCTTCTGGCAGAAGAGATCGCCAAAAGGAACAAAACTTTCCAAGAAAGTAATTTAATGTCCAATGAATGCATAGGTTCAAACGGAGGAGCTTGAAGAGCCCCCAGAACCAAATTCAAACTCCAAGGAGGAGAAATTGACTTAATAACAGGTTTTATACGAACCAAAGCTTGTACAAAACAATGAATATCAGGAAGATTAGCAATCTTTCTGTGAAAAAGAACAGAAAGAGCAGAGATTTGTCCTTTCAAAGAACTTGCGGATAAACCTTTATCTAAACCATCCTGAAGAAACTGTAAAATTCTCGGGATTCTAAAAGAATGCCAAGAAAAATTATGAGAAAGACACCAAGAAATATAAGTCTTCCAGACTCTATAATATATCTCCCTGGATACAGATTTACAAGCCTGTAACATAGTATTAATCACAGAGTCAGAGAAACCTCTTTGACCAAGAATCAAGCGTTCAATCTCCATACCTTTAAATTTAAGGATTTGAGATCCTGATGGAAAAAAGGACCTTGCGACAGAAGGTCTGGTCGTAGCGGAAGAGTCCACGGATGGCAAGAGGCCATCCGGACAAGATCCGCATACCAAAACCTGTGAGGCCATGTCGGAGCTACCAGCAGAACAAACGAGCATTCCTTCAGAATCTTGGAGATTACTCTTGGAAGAAGAACTAGAGGCGGAAAGAAATAGTAGTCCGTTTAGCAAGGGTAGAAATAGCCCCATCAACTCTAGGGATTTTGTCCCAAAATTCTAATCTGTCAGACGGCACAGGATATAATTGCTTAAAACGTTTAGAAGGAGTAAATGAATTACCCAATTTATCCCATTCTCTGGAAATTACTTCAGAAATAGCATTAGGAACAGGAAAAACTTCTGGAATAACCACAGGAGATTTAAAGACCTTATCTAATCGTTTAGAATTAGTATCAAGAGGACCAGAATCCTCAATTTCTAAAGCAATTAGTACTTCTTTAAGTAAAGAACGAATAAATTCCATTTTAAATAAATATGAAGATTTATCAGCATCAATCTCTGAGACAGAATCCTCTGAACCAGAAGAGTCATCAGAATCAGAATGATGATGTTCATTTAAAAATTCATCTGTATAAAGAGAAGTTTTAAAAGATTTTTTATGTTTACTAGAAGGAGGAATAACAGACATAGCCTTCTTGATGGATTCAGAAACAAAATCTCTTATGTCATCAGGAACATTCTGAACCTTAGATGTTGATGGAACTGCAACAGGTAAAGGTACATTACTAAAGGAAATATTATCTGCATTAACAAGTTTGTCATGACAATTAATACAAACAACAGCTGGAGGAATAGCTACCAAAAGTTTACAGCAGATACACTTAGCTTTGGTAGTTCCAGCACTAGGCAGCGATTTTCCTGAAGTATCTTCTGACTCGGATGCAACGTGAGACATCTTGCAATATGTAAGAGAAAAAACAACATATAAAGCAAAATAGATCAAATTCCTTAAATGACAGTTTCAGGAATGGGAAAAAATGCCAATGAACAAGCTTCTAGCAACCAGAAGCAAAGAAAAAATGAACTTAAATAATGTGGAGACAAAAGCGACGCCCATATTTTTTGGCGCCAAATAAGACGCCCACATTATTTGGCGCCTAAATGCTTTTTGGCGCCAAATATGACGCCACATCCGGAACGCCGACATTTTTGGCGCAAAAGAACGTCAAAAATGACGCAACTTCCGGCGACACGTATGACGCCGGAAAAAGAAAAGATTTTTTGCGCCAAAAAAGTCAGCGCCAAGAATGACGCAATAAAATGAAGCATTTTCAGCCCCCGCGAGCCTAACAGCCCACAGGGAAAAAGTCAAATTTTTTTAAGGTAAGAAAAAATAATTGATTCAAGTGCATTATCCCAAATATGAAACTGACTTTCTGAAAATAAGGAATGTTGAACATCCTGAGACAAGGCAAATAAATGTTTGAATACATATATTTAGAACTTTATAAACAAAGTGCCCAACCATAGCTTAGAGTGTCACAGAAAATAAGACTTACTTACCCCAGGACACTCATCTACATGTTTGTAGAAAGCCAAACCAGTACTGAAACGAAAATCAGCAGAGGTAATGGTATATATATAAGAGTATATCGTCGATCTGAAAAGGGAGGTAAGAGATGAATCTCTACGACCGATAACAGAGAACCTATGAAATAGACCCCGTAGAAGGAGATCACTGCATTCAAAATAGGCAATACTCTCCTCACATCTCTCTGACATTCACTGCACGCTGAGAGGAAAACCGGGCTCCAACCTGCTGCGGAGCGCATATCAACGTAGAATCTAGCACAAACTTACTTCACCACCTCCATAGGAGGCAAAGTTTGTAAAAACTGAATTGTGGGTGTGGTGAGGGGTGTATTTATAGGCATTTTGAGGTTTGGGAAACTTTGCCCCTCCTGGTAGGAATGTATATCCCATACGTCACTAGCTCATGGACTCTTGCTAATTACATGAAAGAAACATAATTTATGCTTACCTGATAAATTTATTTCTCTTGTAGTGTGTTCAGTCCACGGGTCATCCATTACTTATGGGATATATTCTCCTTCCCAACAGGAAGTTGCAAGAGGATCACCCAAGCAAAGCTGCTGTATAGCTCCTCCCCTCACATGTCATATCCAGTCATTCGACCGAAACAAGACGAGAAAGGAGAAACTATAAGGTGCAGTGGTGACTGGAGTTATAATTTTAAAATTTAGAACCTGCCTCAAAAAAAGACAGGGCGGGCCGTGGACTGAACACACTACAAGAGAAATAAATTTATCAGGTAAGCATAAATTATGTTTTCTCTTGTTAAGTGTGTTCAGTCCACGGGTCATCCATTACTTATGGGATACCAATACCAAAGCTAAGTACACGGATGATGGGAGGGACAAGGCAGGAACATTAAACAGAAGGAACCACTGCCTGTAGAACCTTTCTCCCAAAACCAGCCTCCGAAGAAGCGAAAATGTCAAATTTGTAAAATTTGGAAAAAGTATGAAGTGAAGACCAAGTTGCAGCCTTGCAAATCTGTTCAACAGAGGCCTCATTCTTAAAGGCCCAGGTGGAAGCCACAGCTCTAGTGGAATGAGCTGTAATTCTTTCAGGAGGCTGCTGTCCAGCAGTCTCATAGGCTAAACGTATTATGCTACGAAGCCAAAAAGAGAGAGAGGTAGCGGAAGCCTTTTGACCCCTCCTCTGTCCAGAGTAAACGACAAACAGAGAAGTTTGTCGAAAATCTTTAGTTGCCTGTAAGTAGAACTTCAGAGCACGGACCACGTCTAGATTATGCAAAAGACGTTCCTTCCTTGAAGAAGGATTAGGACATAACGATGGAACAACAATCTCTTGATTGATATTCCTGTTAGAAACAACCTTAGGTAAAAACCCAGGTTTAGTACGCAGAACTACCTTGTCTGAATGAAAGATCAGATAAGGAGAATCACAATGTAAGGCAGATAACTCAGAGACTCTTCGAGCCGAGGAAATAGCCATCAAAAACAAAACTTTCCAAGATAAAAGCTTAATATCAATGGAATGAAGGGGTTCAAACGGAACACCCTGAAGAATTTTAAGAACCAAGTTTAAGCTCCACAGAGGAGCATCAGCTTTAAACACAGGTTTAATTCTAGCCAAAGCCTGACAAAAGGCCTGGACGTCTGGATAGACAGAGCTGAAATCTGTCCCTTTAGCGAACTAGCGGATAAACCCTTTTCTAAACCCTCTTGTAGAAAAGCTAATATCCTAGGAATCCTAACTTTACTCCATGAGTAACTCTTGGATTCGCACCAATATAAATATTTACGCCATATCTTATGGTAAATCTTTCTTGTCACAGGTTTCCGAGCCTGTATTATTGTATCAATAACCGAATCCGAAAACCCACGCTTTGATAGAATCAAGCGTTCAATTTCCAGGCAGTCAGCCTCAGAGAAATTAGGTTTGGATGGTTGAAAGGACCCTGAATTAGAAGGTCCTGCCTCAGAGGAAGAGACCATGGTGGACAAGACGACATGTCCACTAGGTCTGCATACCAGGTCCTGTGTGGCCACGCAGGCGCTATCAGAATTACCGATGCCCTCTCCTGTTTGATCCTGGCAATCAGCCGAGGTAGCAACGGAAATGGTGGAAACACATAAGCTATGTTGAAAACCCAAGGGGCTGCTAATGCATCTACCAGCACCGCTCCCGGGTCCCTGGACCTGGATCCGTAACAAGGAAGCTTCGCATTCTGGCGAGATGCCATGAGATCCAGATCCGGTTTGCCCCAACGACGAATCAGTTGAGCAAATACCTCCGGGTGAAGTTCCCACTCTCCCGGATGAAAAGTCTGGCGACTTAGGAAATCCGCCTCCCAGTTCTCTACGCCTGGGATGTGAATCGCTGACAGATGACAAGAGTGAGACTCTGCCCAGCGAATTATCTTCGAGACTTCCAACATCGCTAGGGAACTTCTGGTTCCCCCTTGATGATTGATGTAAGCCACAGTCGTGATATTGTCCGACTGAAATCTGATGAACCTCAGCTTTGCTAACTGAGGCCAAGCCAGAAGAGCATTGAATATTGCTCTTAATTCTAGAATGTTTATTGGGAGGAGTTTCTCCTCCTGAGTCCACGATCCCTGAGCCTTCAGGGAATTCGAGACTGCTCCCCAGCCTAGAAGGCTGGCATCCGTTGTTACAATCGTCCAATCTGGCCTGCTAAAGGTCATTCCTTTGGACAGATGAACCGGTGACAACCACCAGAGAAGCGAATCCCTGGTCTCCTGGTCCAGATTTAGCAAAGGGGACAGATCTGAGTAATCCCCGTTCCATTGACTGAGCATGCATAGTTGCAGCGGTCTGAGATGCAGGCGCGCAAATGGCACTATGTCCATTGCCGCTACCATTAAGCCGATTACCTCCATGCACTGAGCTACCGATGGGCTTGGAATGGAATGAAGGACACGGCAAGCATTGAGAATCTTTGATAACCTGGACTCCGTCAGGTAAATCTTCATCTCTACAGAATCTATAAGAGTCCCAAGAAAAGGAACCCGTGTGAGTGGTAACAGAGAACTCTTTTCCACGTTCACTTTCCACCCATGCGACCTCAGAAATGCTAGAACTATCTCTGTATGAGACTTTGCATTCTGAAAATTTGACGCTTGTATCAGAATGTCGTCTAGGTACGGAGCCACCACTATGCCTCGTGGTCTTAGTACCGCCAGCAGTGAGCCCAGAACCTTCGTAAAAATTCTTGGGGCCGTGGCTAACCCGAAGGGAAGAGCCACAAACTGGTAATGCCTGTCTAGAAAGGCAAACCTTAGGTACCGATAATGATCTTTGTGAATCGGTATATGAAGGTAAGCATCCTTTAAGTCCACCGTGGTCATATATTGACCCTCTTGGAACATGGGTAGGATGGTTCGAATGGTTTCCATCTTGAACGATGGTACCCTTAGGAATTTGTTTAAGATCTTTAAGTCCAAGATTGGTCTGAAGGTTCCCTCTTTTTTGGGAACCACAAATAGATTTGAGTAAAATCCTTGTCCCTGTTCCGATCGCGGAACTGAGTGGATCACCCCCATGATTAAGAGGTCTTGTACACATTGTAGAAATGCCTCTCTCTTTACTAGGTTTGTCGATAACCTCGAAAGATGGAACCTCCCTTGTGGAGGAGAGGATTTGAAATCCAGAAGGTATCCCTGAGATATAATCTTTAACGTCCAGGGATCCTGCACATCTCTTGCCCAAGCCTGGGCAAAGAGAGAAAGTCTGCCCCCCACTAAATCCATCTCTGGATAGGGGGCCCTGACTTCATGCTGTCTTAGGGGCAGGAGTAGGCTTTCTGGCCTGCTTGCCCTTGTTCAATGACTGGTTGCCTTTCCAACCTTGTCTGTAACGAGCAGTAGTTCCTTCCTGTTTTGGAGCGGAGGAAGTCGATGCTGCTCCTGCCTTGAAGTTACGAAAGGCACGAAAATTAGACTGTTTGGCCTTTGGTTTGGCCCTGTCCTGAGGAAGGGCGTGGCCCTTACCTCCCGTAATGTCAGCAATAATTTCCTTCAAGCCGGGCCCGAATAAGGTCTGCCCTTTGAAAGGAATGTTAAGTAGTTTAGACCTGGAAGTTACATCTGCTGACCAGGATTTAAGCCAGAGCGCTCTGCGCGCCTGTATGGCGAATCCGGAATTTTTAGCCGTAAGTTTGGTTAGATGTACTACGCATCTGAAACAAACGCATTAGCCTGTTTAAGGGTTCTAACTTTGCTCAAGGCCTCATCCAACGGCTCTGTGCGAATCGCCTCTTCCAGAGACTCAAACCAGAATGCCGCTGCAGCCGTGACAGGCACAATGCATGCAAGAGGCTGCAATATAAAACCCTGTTGAACAAACATTTTCTTAAGATAAACCTCTAATTTTTTATCCATTGGATCTGAGAAAGCACAGCTATCCTCCACCGGGATAGTGGTACGCTTGGCTAACGTAGAAACTGCTCCCTCCACCTTAGGGACCGTCTGCCATAAGTCTCGTGTGGTGGCGTCTATAGGGAACATTTTTCTAAATATCGGGGGAGGGGAAAAAGGCACACCGGGTCTATCCCACTCCTTACTGATAATTTCTGTAAGTCTTTTTGGTATAGGAAAAACGTCAGTACACACCGGTACCGCATAGTATCTATCCAACCTACACAATTTCTCTGGAATTGCCACCGTGTCGCAATCATTCAGAGCCGCTAATACCTCCCCTAGTAACACACGGAGGTTCTCAAGCTTAAATTTAAAATTTGAAATTTCTGAATCCGGCCTCCCCGAATCAGAACCGTCACCGACAGAATGAAGCTCACCGTCCTCATGTTCTGCAAGTTGTGACGCAGTATCAGACATGGCTCTCGTGTCATCAGCGCGCTCTGTTCTTAACCCAGAGCTATCGTGTTTGCCCCTTAATTCGGGCATATTATATAATACTTCTTTCATAACATTAGCCATATCATGTAAAGTGATTTGTAAGGGCCTAGATGTACTAGGTGTCTCAATCCTACGCATCTCCCGAGCGGGAGACGCAGGTACTGACACGTGAGGAGAGTTAGGCGGCATAACTTCCCCCTCGTTGTCTGGTGATAGCTTCTTTATCGGTACAGATTGACTTTTATTCAAAGCAATATCAATACAATTGGTACACATCGTTCTATTGGGCTCCACATTGGCTTTTGAACATGATGAACAAACAGTTTCCTCTGAATCAGACATGTTAAAACAGACTTAGCAATGAAAATAACAAGCTTGGAAATCACTTTCAATAAGTTTTACAAGCAATATAAAAAACGCTGCAGCGCTTCAAAAATACAGATATATTTAAACAATTCTTAACAAGAAGTGTACTATTAGCAGAGGATTGCACCCATTAGCAAAAAGATGATTAACCCCTCGATACCCAAAACGGATAAAACAGATATCAATTAAGATTTAACGCTTTTAATCACAGTCAGCACACTGTCACAGATCTGCTGTGACTGATTACCTCCCTCACAAATGAAATTTGCAGACCCCTGAGCTCTCTAGAGACGTCCTGGATCAAGGAGGAAGAAGCAGAAAGACTGTGCAATAATTCTAACTGCGCAATAAGGCACTAAAACAAGGGCCCTCCCACTCCAATCACAACAGTGGGAGCCCTGAAATAACGGTTTCCATGCAGAAAAATATGCTAGCCATGTGGAAAAAATCATGCCCAAAGCGATTTATCACCAAAGTACCTCACAAAAAAAACGAATAACATGCCAGTAAACGTTTTATTAAAAAACAACATTTTTCAATGTCATGCAAAGCTATCACTAAGCCTGCTACCAGTCGCTACCACTGCAGAGAAGGCTTAAGTATTATTTCAGTGTTAACAGTATTTTCTCAGTCAAATTCTAGTCCCTAGAATATAACTCGACTGCGCATACATTTATCAGCCTGATACCACTTGCTACTACTGCATTTAAGGCTGTACTTACATCATACGGTAACAGCAGTATTTTCTTAGTCAATTCCATTCCCAGAAAATAAAGTACTGCACATACCTCATTTGCGGAGGACCCCGCATGCTATTCCCAGTCTGAAGTTACCCCACTCCTCAGAATGTCGAGAACAGCCAGTGGATCTTAGTTACGCCTGCTAAGATCATAGATAAAAAACGCAGGCAGTTTCTTCTTCCAAATACTGCCTGAGATAGAAAAACAGCACACTCCGGTGCCATTTAAAATAAACTTTTGATTGAAGAATAGTTAATAGTTAAGTAAAAACTCCAGCTCCTCTCGCGACCTCCTTCTTTGTTGAGGGTTGCAAGAGAATGACTGGGTATGACATGTGAGGGGAGGAGCTATATAGCAGCTCTGCTTGGGTGATCCTCTTGCAACTTCCTGTTGGGAAGGAGAATATATCCCATAAGTAATGGATGACCCGTGGACTGAACACACTTAACAAGAGAAATATCCAATTTCCTCAAAATAGCAGTTTCAGGAATGGGAAAAAATGCTTATGATAACTTTTTTATATACAAAAGTAAAAATCAAAAGCAAGCAACCTAGCCCTCTATGAATCAAATGAGAGCAGAGTGTAAAAGAGGGAGAGACTCAATATAACAAATTTTGGCGCCAAGAATGGCGCAAATGCAGATAAAAAACTTTTGGCTCCAAAGCATAACAAATTAAATGACGCGACTCGCATCATAACAGGCGCGACTTTGTGCCAAAAATACTTGTGTCAAGAAAGTCGCAAGAAATGACGAGAGTTGTGTCACAGCAGACGCAACTTTGTGGCAAAAAAACTTTTGCGCAAAAAATGTCGCAATAAAAAGTAACATTCTGCGTCATCGCGAGCCTAAGCCCACGAAAATTTTGAAAAAATCAGACTCCAAGTTACAACTAACTGGAACCCGAGGTAAGCCTAAAAACTGCTATAAACATAATTTCCATGCTGAAACTGTTAGACTGCAAAGGGAAATACAGACCGGACTCATGGCAAATACTGTATATATAATATACATTTAAAACTTTATAAGATAAAGTGCCAAACATAGCTGAGAGTGTCTTCAAAAATGATATATACTTACCAGAAGACACCCATCCACATATAGCAGACAGCCAAACCAGTACTGAAACTGTTGATCTGTAAAGGGAGGCAGCAGATGAATCCCTGCAACCGATTTACAGAGAGCCTTAGAATAGATTTCCCATAGGTGAAAACATGGCATCACCAGGCAATACTCCCTTCACATCCCTCAGACAAACACTGTACTTTGAGAGGAACTGGGCTTCAATATGCTTAAAAGCACCTATCACAGAAGAAATCAAGCATAACTTGCTTCACCACCTCCATGAGAGGCAAAGTTTGTAAAACTAAGGTATGAGTGAGGTGGGAGGTGTATTTATAGGCATTTTGAGGATTGGGAAACTTTGCCCCCTCCTGGTAGGAATGTATATCCCATACGTCACTAGCTCATGGACTCTTGCCAATATATATATATATAGTACCAAAATACTATCAGATATATGTAGAACACATAATTTATGTAAGAATTTACCTGATAAATTCATTTCTTTCATATTGGCAAGAGTCCATGAGCTAGTGACGTATGGTATCCTACCAGCAGGGGCAAAGTTTCCCAAACCTCAAAATGCCTATAAATACACCCCTCACCACACCCACAATTCAGTTTAACGAATAGCCAAGTAGTGGGGTGATAAAGAAAGTAGTAAAAAGGAATTTGAAAATAATTGTGCTTTATACAAAAAAATCATAACCACCATAAAAAGAGTGGGCCTCATGGACTCTTGCCAATATGAAAGAAATTAATTTATCAGGTAAATTCTTACATAAATTATGTTTTCTTTCATGTAATTGGCAAGAGTCCATGAGCTAGTGAGGTATGGGATATCAATACCCAAGATGTGGAACTCCACTCCAGAGTGACTAGAGAGGGAGGGATAAAAATAAAAAACAGCCATTTTCCGCTGAAAAAATAATCCACAACCCAAATTATAAGTTTATTCTTAATGACAAGAAAAACTTAAAACATCAGCAGAAGAATCAAACTGAAACAGCTGCCTGAATAACTTTTCTACCAAAAACTGCTTCTGAAGAAGCAAATACATCAAAACGGTAGAATTTAGTAAATGTATGCAAAGAGGACCAAGTTGCCGCTTTGCAAATCTGATCAACTGAAGCTTCATTCTTAAAAGCCCACGAAGTGGAAACTGATCTGGTAGAATGAGCTGTAATTCTCTGAGGTGGGGCCTGACCCGACTCCAAATAAGCTTGATGAATCAAAAGCTTTAATCAAAAAGCCAAGGAAATAGCAGAAGCCTTCTGACCTTACCTAGAACCAGAAAATATAACAAATAGACTAGAAGTCTTCCTGAAATCTTTAGTAGCTTCAACATAATATTTCAAAGCTCTCACCACATCCAAAGAATGTAATGATTTTTCCAAAGAATTCTTAGGATTAGGACACAAGGAAGGGACAACAATTTCTCTACTAATATTGTTAGAATTCACAACCTTAGGTAAAAATTTGAATGAAGTCCGCAAAACCGCCTTATCCTGATGAAAATCAGAAAAGGAGATTCACAAGAAAGAGCAGATAGCTCAGAAACTCTTCTAGCAGAAGAGATGTCCAAAAGGAACAACACTTTCCAAAAAAGTAGTTTAATGTCCAAAGAATGCATAGGCTCAAATGGAGGAGCCTGTAAAGCCCTCAAAACCAAATTAAGACTCCAAGGAGAGATTGATTTAATTACAGGCTTGATACGAACCAAAGCCTGTACAAAACAGTGAATATCAGGAAGTTTAGCAATCTTTCTGTGAAATAAAACAGAAAGAGCAGAAATTTGTCCCTTCAAGCAACTTGTAGACAAACCCTTATCCAAACCATTCTGAAGAAACTGTAAAATTCTAGGAATTCTAAAAGAATGCCAAGAGAATTTATGAGAAGAACACCATGAAATGTAAGTCTTCCAAACTCGATAATAAATCTTCCTAGAGACAGATTTACGAGCTTGTAACATAGTATTAATCACTGATTCAGAGAAACCTCTATGACTTAGCACTATGCGTTTAATTTCCACACCTTAAAATGTAATGATTTGAGATCCTGATGGAAAAACGGACCTTGAGACAATAGGTCCGGCCTTAACGGAAGTGGCCAAGGATGGCAACTGGACATCCGAACAAGATCCGCATACCAAAACCTGTGAGGCCATGCTGGAGCCACCAGCAACACAAACGATTACTCCATGATGATTTTGGAGATCACTCTTGGAAGAATTACTAGAGGTGGGAAAATATAAGCAGGTTGATAACACCAAGGAAGTGTCAACGCATCCACTGCTTCCGCCTGAAAATCCCTGGACCTGGACAGGTATCTGGGAAGTTTCTTGTTTAGATGAGAGGCAATCAGATCTATCTCTGGAAGACCCCACATATGAACAATCTGAGAAAACACATTTGGATGGAGAGACCACTCCCCCGGATGTAAAGTCTGACGGCTGAGATAATCCGCCTCCCAATTGTCTACACCTGGGATATGTACAGCAGAAATTAGACGAGCTGAATTCCGCCCAAACAAGTATCCGAGATAATTCTTTCATAGCTTGAGGACTGTGAGTCCCACCCTGATGATTGACATATGCCACTGTTGTGATATTGTCTGTCTGAAAACAAATGAACGGTTCTCTCTTCAACAGAGGCCAAAACTGAAGAGCTCTGAGAATTGCACGGAGTTCTAAAATATTAATTGGTAATCTCGCCTCTTGAGATTTCCAAACCCCTTGTGCTGTCAGAGATCCCCAAACAGCTACCCAACCTGAAAGACTTGCATCTATTGTGATCACAGTCCAGGTTGGCCGAACTAAAGAAGCCTCTTGAACTAAACGCTGGTGATTTAACCACCACATCAGAGAGTGTCGAACATTGGGATTTAAGGATATTAATTGTGATATCTTTGTATAATCCCTGCACCAATGATTCAGCATACAAAGCTGGAGAGGTCTCATGTGAAAACGAGCAAAGGGAATCGCGTCCGATGCTGCTGTCATGAGACCTAAAACTTCCATGCACATAGCCACTGAAGGGAATGACTGAGACTGAAGGTGCCGACAGGCTGCAACCAATTTTAAACGTTGCAGAACGTAAAGACTGAGATAGTACCAAGATAACATCCAAATAAGGAAACACTGCAATACCCTGCTCTCTGGTTACAGAGAGCAGGGCACCGAGAACCTTTCAAAAGATTCTTGGAGCTGTTGCTAGGCCAAATGGAAGAGCAACAAATTGGTAATGCTTGTCTAGAAAAGAGAATCTCAGGAACTGATAATGATCTGGATGAATCGGGATATGAAGGTATGCATCCTGCAAGTCTATTGTAGACATATAATGTCCTTGCTGAACAAAAGGCAGAATAGTCCTTATAGTCACCATCTTGAAAGTTGGTACTCTTACATAACAATTCAAAATTTTCAGACCCAGATCTGGTCTGAATGAATTTTCCTTCTTTGGGACAATGAATAGATTTGAATAAAACCCCAGAACCTGTTCCTGAAAAGGAACTTGCATGATTACCCCTGAAAACTCCAGGTCTGAAACACACTTCAGGAAAGCCTGAGCTTTTACTGGATTTGCTGGGATGCGTGAGAGAAAAAATCTTCTCACAAGAGGTCTTACCATTGATTTTGGACAGAATTTATCCAAACATCCTTGAAAAACCTTAATCTGCCCCCTGACAGCTGAGCTGGAATGAGGGCTGCACCTTCATGCAGACTTAGGGGCTGACTTTGGTTTCTTAAATGGCTTGGATTTATTCCAATTTGAGGAAGGCTTCCAATTGGAAGCAGATTCCTTGGGGGAAGGATTAGGTTTTTGTTCCTTATTTTGACGAAAGGAACAAAAACGGTTAGAGGCCTTAGATTTACCCTTAGGTCTTTTATCCTGAGGCAAAAAAACCTCCCTTCCCCCCAGTAACAGTTGAAATAATAGAATCCAACTGATAACCAAATAAATGATTACCTTGGAAAGAAAGAGATAGCAATGTAGACTTAGATGTCATATCAGCATTCCAAGATTTAAGCCACAAAGCTCTTCTAGCTAAAATAGCTAAAGACATGAATCTAACATCAATTTTGATAATATCAAAAATGGCATCACAAAAATGATTAGCATGTTGCAGTAAGCGAACAATGCTAGATAAGTCAGAATCCAATTCTTGTTGCGCTAAATTTTCCAACCAAAAAGTTGATGCAGCTGCAACATCAGCCAAAGAAATTGCAGGCCTGAGAAGATGACCTGAATATAAATAAGCTTTCCTTAGGTAAAATTCAAGTTTCCTATCTAAAGGATCCTTAAAAGAAGTACTATCTTCCAAAGGAATAGTGGTACGTTTAGCAAGAGTAGAAATAGCCCCATCAACTTTGGGGATCTTTTCCCAAAACTCTATTGAAATTGCTGGTAAAGGATACAATTTTTTGAAGAAGGAATAAAAGAAGTACCTGGCTTATTCCATTCCTTAGAACTCATATCAGAAATAGCATCAGGAATAGGAAAAACCTCTGGAGTAACCACAGGAGGTTTAAAAACAGCATTTAAACGTTTACTAGTTTTAATGTCAAGAGGACTAGGTTCCTCAATATCCAAAGTAATTAACACTTCTTTTAACAAAGAACGCATATACTCCATTTTAAATAAATAAGTAGATTTGTCAGTGTCAATATCTGAGGAAGGATCTTCTGAATCAGATAGATCCTCATCAGAGGAAGATAATTCATTATGTTGTCGGTCATTTGAAATTTCATCAATCTTATGAGAAGTTTTAAAAGACCTTTTACGTTTATTAGAAGGCGGAAAAGAAGACAGAGCCTTCTGAATAGAATCGGTAACAAATTCTTTAAAATTCATAGGAATATCATGTACATTAGAAGTTGAAGGAACTGCAACCGGCAATGTACTATTACTGATGGACACATTATCTGCATGTAAAAGTTTATCATGACAACTATTACAAATGACATTCGGAGATATAATCTCCACAAGTTTACAACAAATTAGGGCTGCAACAACTAATCGGTAAGTTTGATCATAAAAATAGCTGTCAACAAATCTCATTATCAATTAGGTGGTCAGCGATTAGTTGGTCAGTTGCACAGTACCAGCTGCTTTAATCTGATGATCTACTGCAACTAAGATTGTGCAAAAAAAATTTAATTTATTTATTTTTTTAATCGTTTTTCTATCCGATTAATCGGACAATAATCATCCGATTAATCAGATAGAAAAAATAATAATAAATAAAAATGTTTGCACAATACCATGTGCAGGAGTTCATCGGATTGAAGCAGCTGGTGCTGTGCAATTAACCAACTAATCGCTGACCACCTAATTGATAATGAGATTCTTTGACAACTATTTTTATGATCAATCTTGCCGATTAGTTGTTGCAGCCCTACAACAAATACACTTAGCTTTGGTAGAACCGATATCAGGCAGAAAAGATACTTCTGAGACAGGATCAGATTGAGACATCTTGCAAAATGTAAAAGAAAAAACAACATACTGTATAAAGCAAAATTATCAATTTCCTTATATGACAGTTTCAGGAATGGGAAAAAATGCAAATAGCATAGCCCTCTAACATAGAAAAGGCAAGAGGCAAATAGCAATGGGGTGACAAAATAATGAAAAATACTAACGACGCAACCTTGTGTAAGGAACTCGGCATCAACTATGACACCGGAAATGACGAACTTGCGTCAACGGACGTACTTTCGCGCCAAAATATTCTCGCGCCAAGAATGACGCAACAAAGTCTAGCATTTGGCGCACCCGCGGGCCTAATCCTGCCCGCAATTTGCAAAGAAAAATGTAGTCAATTTAAAACCCCAGGTAAGAAAAATATTTCTTAATATGTTTATTTTCCCAAATATGAAACTGAGAGTCTGCAAAAAGGAAATACATGAACCTGACTCATGGCAAATATAAGTACAATACACATATTTAGAACTTTATATTAATGTATAAAGTGCCAAACCATAGCTGAGGTGTCTTAAGTAATAAAAACGTACTTACCGAAAGACACCCATCCACATATAGCAGATAGCCAAACCAGTACTGAAACAGTTATCAGTAGAGGTAATGGTATATGAGAGTATATCGTCGATCTGAAAAGGGAGGTAGGAGATGAATCTCTACGACCGATAACAGAGAACCTATGAAATAGATCTCCCGTGAGGAAAACCATTGCATTCAATAGGTGATACTCCCTTCACATCCCTCTGACATTCGCTGTACTCTGAGAAGAATCGGGCTTCAAAATGCTGAGAAGTGCATGTCAACGTAGAAATCTTAGCACAAACTTACTTCACCACCTCCATAGGAGGCAAAGTTTGTAAAACTGAATTGTGGGTGTGGTGAGGGGTGTATTTATAGGCATTTTGAGGTTTGGGAAACTTTGCCCCTCCTGGTAGGATTGTATATCCCATACGTCACTAGCTTATGGACTCTTGCCAATTACATGAAAGAAATATGTATTTATGAATAAATAAAAGAGCATAGAGAACTGTATTTTTGGGGGCGGAGCTGGCCGCAGCTAAGATGGCTGCTTAAGCCCTGAGCTCTTAAAAGGGGATTGAAGAAAACGAGACCTGAAGCGTCTAAATGAGGCATCCACACTACTAACCTAGATGAAAGCCACCCGGATACCTCAGTGCACATAGGGATCAATCCTAAGCCGCAATAGCCTGTCAACACACCACGCTGCGAATTAGACTCGCATAGAAAGGCAGCGTTGGTCATCTTGCACAGCCAAGAACACACAGTGAGACGGACGTGGCCATAACAGCACGAGCAGGGAACACCAAGTGGTATAACAGGCAGATCTGATGTTCTAAGTTTAAGCACATATTTCTTACTGGCACCAAGCACAGCTGCCTTTTGTAGGGGGAAAAATACACGTATATCACGCCGCCTGCTACAAACATAGTAATATGCAATTCTGCAAGTAAAGACGCCAGCACCAACGTCCACAACCACGATAGCTGCCAGGTACAAATAAAAAGCCTTGCTAAAATCAGCTCCCAGGAACCTAGAGCAACATCGGGGAAAATATACTTAGGAGCTTATATAGTGAACACTTATCCCCTGTCTGGGCAACCTATATTCCCCTCATCAGAGGACAGATCCTCCTGTATCAAACATTAAGCCTCAGAGCATTAACAAGTGCATAAGGCAACTCCTAAAACAAGCCTATCATAAGGGACCTGGACTTCCTACCATTTATAGAATTCTAAGCCAAAACGGCTGCAAGGAAAAAAAGCATTAAAAATGCAAAAGGCATAGACACACTGTGGCAAACCTAGCCACTTCTGGACTATAACATAAGAAAGGTTGTCTATAGGCTGTATATTGTGCTATGTAGATGTGACAGACCCTTCTGTCAGCACTGAAAGAGTTAACTGTGTTCAGCTTTAGCCTCAGCTATTGTGCACTGTCATTAATGTTATTGATACACAGTCCATTGTTTAATCAACCTCAGAGAGCAGACCCTAGATGATAAGGAAAGCCAAGTGTGTGTCTGTGTTTAAATTGTTATCAGCTTGAGCAAGGTATTCTATTGTATCATGTAAAAGGGCGTGTTCCCTCCATCTAATGTACAACATTCTTTCAACCCCCCTTCTGGGGGGGGGGGTCAGACCTGCATAAATACTGGGCATATGAGCCTTAATAAAAGTCATTCTTTTTAAACCTGAAAACTGGCTGGGTTGTGAACTGCTGATTCCCTATGCAGGACATTGTTCCCTGGTGTTAACCCTTGGTATCCGGTTGGTACCGTTACAATTGGTGGCAAGCGACGGAATGAACCTTATCGCCCAGAAGAGCAACTACACAAGCCAGTAACCTCAGGAAGAGGGGGATTACTACAATACTGACTAAGATGGAAGGAGTACCAGGGACCGAAGTGAATGGAGATGGATTATTCTAAGCTAAAGAGACAAACGTAAAAGGAACTGCTAGAAGCCAGGGGAAAGATAGGCAGCAGCAAACCCAAGGCTATATTAATTGCTGAGCTGATGGAGGGAGACAGAGCTCGCAGCGCTACGCCTCCAGCAGCCATGGAGGAGACCCTATACCAGAGGGAAATGAGGACCAGGCTGGAATTTTTACCCCAACCTGTACCACGGGATATGCTATCCGTGGTAATGGCAGATGTGCAGGAGTACGTGATGGCACACAGTCCGCGGAATGCATCCTCCCGAGCAGAATCCATTTTGGACGCACTCAGCAACCCAGTAAGACCCAAAATCCCATACCATGCATTTAAAATGTTTTGTGAGGAGAAGGATGAGATTGATGGGTATTTACAGGATTTTGAGAGACTGTGCGAGTTACATGATTTGGAGCAGTCCGTATGGGTGCCGGTGCTAGCAGGCAAGCTAGCCGGTAGGGCAGCGGAAGCGTATCGCGCTGTACCCAGGGAGGACAGCAAGGATTACGCTAAAGTGAAGAGAGCGATCTTGGAAAGATATGCCATTACCTCAGAGGCATACCGGCGCAAGTTTAGAGGCCTGCGCAAGCCAGAAAGAGATTCCCATGCAGAGTGGGCCCACAAGCTGGATCAAGCATCTCAGGGGTGGATACAGGCCAGCCAAGCTACCACCATGGAAGAATTGCGACAACTGATGCTGTTGGAGCAATTCTTTAACGGCTTGTCCCCAGAAGCCCAAGAATGGGTGAGAGATCGAAAACCCCTCACCTTAACCGAAGCAGCCAGATTAGCAGACCAGCATTTTGATGCCAGGAGGCACCATGGACTACAGCCTAACAACGGACGGGCTAATATACAATGCCACACCTGCAAGCAGTGGGGACATATGGCACGTGAGTGCACCCAAAATCGGAGCAGACAAGCTTGGAACCAGGTCAGACAGAACCTGGCCCCAAGGGCGGCTGCTCACCATTACCAAACGGAGCCAGCCGCTCATGAGGTGTTGAGCACCCAAGCCGAGGAACCCCTGGGAATTCTGCATGAGGTGATGTCGGTCCAGGGACTTCGGGATTCGGGAGCTACTTTAACCCTGATAGCTCCCCATTTGGTGCCGGATACAGCACCCACTGGCGGATCCGTGGCAGTACGAGGGGCAGGGGGAGCAGTATACCGATTGCCCACTGCTAGAGTGGAGTACAGACCCCCAGTCACCCCAGCAGCTGCCAGTTACCAACCCCCGGCGCACCGCTATACCACACGGCCTCCGGCCACGAACTACCCTCAGAGAGCCCGGTTCAATTCGCGGGGCTACTCACAACCTATTCGGTGCTTTGGATGTAAGCAACTAGGGCACAAAAGACCAGAGTGTCCCCTAAACGCAGCGAATCAAGCACAGTCCTGGAGAAGACCCGCTGGCGGAATCCCACATAATCCTCAGCCTGTGGCCCGCTACGTAGAGGCGCCAGAATGCTGGGGCAGCCTACATGAAGCAGACCCCGTGCAAGCTGCCCACCGGAATAACCGGCAACGGGTTAAAGTGAATGGGAAGGAGGTCAGTTGTCTACGGGATACTGGTGCTACCATGACCTTGCTTCAAGAGAACTTGGTGCCTGAGAAACAGCACACTGGAGACACTGTGGCTGTGAGGGTAGCAGGGGGCACTGTGTTCCGCCTACCTGTTGCCAGGGTACATTTGGATTGGGGAGTGGGCGCTAGACTTGTGAATGTGGGGGTCAAGAAGGACTTACCTGCTGATGTTCTCCTTGGAAATGACTTGGCCCCCCTTGTTTCTGCCTATGCTCCCATGGATCCCGCTGATGTTAACCCTGTGACTACCCAAGCCCAGTCCCTCCGGGAAGAGACGCTTCCATGTTTGGGGTGGGGGCAGTACTGAGCCAAGTTGGAGCAGATGGCGGAGAACACCCCGTAGCTTACTTGAGCCGAAAGTTGTTGCCCCGGACATCCCCAAGCCGATCCGTTGGGATCAGACTGTGTATGCCGGCTTGGTTCTGGGGGAGCATTGTGGCAAACCTAGCCACTTCTGGACTATAACATAAGAAAGGTTGTCTATAGGCTGTATATTGTGCTATGTAGATGTGACAGACCCTTCTGTCAGCACTGAAAGAGTTAACTGTGTTCAGCTTTAGCCTCAGCTATTGTGCACTGTCATTAATGTTATTGATACACAGTCCATTGTTTAATCAACCTCAGAGAGCAGACCCTAGATGATAAGGAAAGCCAAGTGTGTGTCTGTGTTTAAATTGTTATCAGCTTGAGCAAGGTATTCTATTGTATCATGTAAAAGGGCGTGTTCCCTCCATCTAATGTACAACATTCTTTCAACCCCCCTTCTGGGGGGGGTCAGACCTGCATAAATACTGGGCATATGAGCCTTAATAAAAGTCATTCTTTTTAAACCTGAAAACTGGCTGGGTTGTGAACTGCTGATTCCCTATGCAGGACATTGTTCCCTGGTGTTAACCCTTGGTATCCGGTTGGTACCGTTACACACACCAGCTACTAAGGGACATATAGTGAGTTCCTTTTTTGGCGCTGCAGAGCAAAGAAAACAAAAACACTCTGGCATAATTAACACTCCACCTTCAATGATAGATTCCCCCGAAAGCATGGATGAGACAAATATTACAGATCAGACACAAATCGCCACACATATCCTGTCATCTTTAGCATCTACGCAAGATCTTGCTAAAACCGTTAGAATCTGAATAAGAGAAGAGCTGCAAGATTTAAAGCAAGACATGCACGCTCTAGGGTTTAGAGTGGAAGCCCTGGAAGATCAGAGAGACACAGCGCGTGAAGACCTAACGCATATGCAGGGAGCAATTGATCTGCAAGCGGAGTTAATAACTTCTCTGGAAGATAAGCTAGTAGACATTGAAAACAGGGGAAGAAGGAAAAATATTAGGCTATGTGGCGTACCGGAATCAGTGTTGCCAAAGGACCTACCAGTGTATCTGCCTGCTCTCTTTACACATCTACTGGACGACCCTAATGCGGCCAATATTTAATGGGTCAGAGCACATAGAGCCCTTAGGCTGAAACCCCCAGATACAGCCCCCCGAGGGATATTATAATAAAGATTAAAGACTTCCAGGAAAAAGAAAACATCATGGCAGCCTCCAGAAGGAAGCAACCAGTAAGATTTAGAGGAGTTGTGATACAATTTTATGCTGACCTTTCTGTGAGGACATTACAAAGAAGAAAGGAACTAGCTCCACTAACCACACTTCTACGGAACAAGAAAATCCCCTATAGGTGGGGTTTCCCCTTCCAGCTACTCGTCCTCCATAACAATCGAAGGATCTTTTGCTCTGGCCCAGCGGAAGAGGAACAATTCTGCAAGATGCTAGATCTAGACCCACCTCACATACCTGCACTACAACCTTCATCTGAACAAAGCAGGATAAAGCACACAAGAGGAAAGCAGGAAAGAACCTGGGAAGAAGCCCCCTCACAGAAAAAAGGGAAAGTTGTGTCTACTCCTGTTGTGAAACCGCAAGAGAGAAGGAAATCTATAACTGCAAACCAAGTAGACACTGAAGCAGATTCAGCCTCAGACTCAGACAACACTTGAGCATAAGTATCCTTCTATATTTAAAAGTTGTATAGTTATGTTAGTACTAAAGATTAAAATATGACTTGACAAATAATAACAGTTAGCCGGAGCTGTATTCCAAATGCCGACCCTGTTTGTTTGTATTCCTATATTCGCGGCACATCTATATGACTCTGTTAGGCCTTAGAATAAGGTGCCGAGGACTCTGAAAAGCCTCTACTCTTTATATTGCACTAATGTTAAAAGGTCACCCAATACAATACCCTAATTCACCCCTTTACCCTTAAACCCCTGTATTGTAAAGAGGAAAAGTTTACATATAGTATACGTATGCTTATTCTAAGCACTCTTTTAGTTATTTATTTGAATATGTTAGTTAATAATTGTTATGCAATGTTCCAAAGGCCTGTGGCCCCTAACTATTGGTACAATCATATATGCTACGAATATGATCAACTTCATAAGGATGTAATGTCTGAGTTTTGTAATTATCTTTTTTATCTTCAATACCTTAATGTTGCTCGTAAATACAAGCCAAACTTAAGCTCACAACACACACAGGAAAATTATTATGACACATAACCTACGTCTTATCTCTCAAAATATCAAGGGTTTTAACTCTCCCCAAAAGCGCTCCATGGCGTTACTAGATATGTTTAAGTGACAGGCCGATATCCTCTTCCTGCAGGAAACCCACTTTCAGAAAAGCAAAGAACCCAAATACTTAGGCCCGCACTACATACAACATTGTCACAGCTCATTTTCGCAGAAAAAGAGGGGAGTCAGTAAATTAATAAATAAAAATATAGCGTTCCAACATATTCAAACTTCTAAAGATAGGGACGGAAGATATCTGGGTATTTTTGGTCTTTTATAGGGACGCCAGTAACATTTATTAACATATATGCACCCAACATCAAACATATACCCTTTTTCCGGATGCTTTTTCAAAAGATCTTGGATTTCTCCAAAGGAATCATAATCATAGCTAGAAACTTTAATTTCCAACTACAACCAATAATGGATAGCTCTAACCCTAACACACGGGTATCCCAAAAAACAGCACACTATCTTTGGAAAATGTTAAGAGACCACAACCTCTATGATGCCTGGCGTTATTTTAACAAGGATAAACGGGATTACACGTATTTCTCAGCTTCCTTTAAAAGACTAGACTATTTTTTCACTAATCAATTAGGATTAACATATCTAACGAATTTGCTGATAAAGCCAACCTCATGGTCAGACCATTCAGCGATATTATTACAACTAATTGGCCAAATACCTGGACCTCCAAATTTCAATGGAGACTCAATGATTCTTTATTGGAATCTGAGGAACTGAGAGAAAAATTAACCAAATCACTCACAGAATTTTTTAAAATTAACTGTACCCCAGACATCAGTGATTTTAAACTGTGGGAAACACACAAATGCTATATGAGGGGAGAATTTATTAAACACAAAGCCCAAAAACAAAAATTATCAAGACAAAAATATATAGAACTTACTAAAGAACTCTCAAACCTAGAACTCCAACATAAAAAAAAAACCTTCTGACTCTAATATACTCAAAAACTTACGGACAAGTAGATACAAATTAAAATAATTACTAGCCAAGAACAACAGACGATGGCACAAAAGTACAAGCAAAGATTATTTTATGAAGGAAATAAAGCAGGGAAAATGATGGCCAGATATTTAAAAGCAAAAAAATTGAAATCCTTCGTACATGAATTACACCCCCCCCCCCAATAAACAAACAACACTTACTATCCCATCAATTATAAAACAATTTAAAGACTATTACTCTAACCTCTATAATCTTGCCACACCAGGACACCAAGTGGACATAGAATCAAACATATCTACATACTTAGACAGTACAGAACTGGCTACTCTAACTGATTAGCAGATGAAAGATCTAGACACTCTGTTAACTAAGCCGGAATGGCTCCAAGCCATAAAATAATTAAATGCAGGTAAAAGCCCAGGCCCAGACGGCTTTGCGGTACGATATTACCAAACCTTTAAAGAAATATTAGCTCCTTTTCTCCTAACATTTTTTAACAATGTCAGTAAGGATAACCTCTTTCCCCAGAATATGGTAGAAGCCCATATAACGGTAATACCTAAACCGGGTAAACCCCCAAACACCCCGTCTAACTTCAGACCTATATTACTCCTCAATGTAGATATTAAGCTATTTGCGAAGATACTAGCGAGCCGTATTAATAAAGTACTCCTAAGGCTAATACACACCAGTCAAGTAGGCTTCACACCAAATCGTGAAGCTAGAGACAACACCATAAAAATAATCAACCTTCTAGATTATACCTCCCAAAAAGATATACATGCAATATGTTTATCTATAGATGCGGAGAAAGCCTTCGATAGGCTCAAATGGGACTTTCTAAAGGCGACAATGTGCAAATTTGGTTTTGGATCACTTTTGATAGAGAAAATATTTGCCTTATACCATTCTCCCACAGCAAAAATACACTTAAATAACTCTTTATCTTCCCATATTAGGATAACGAATGGTACACTTCAGGGATGCCCTCTGTCGCCCATCCTCTTCGTTTTAGCCATAGAAACCCTGGTAGCAAACATATGTCAAAACCCAAATATCACAGGTATTACCGTCAAGGGATCTAGCTATAAAATGGCATTATATGCCGATGACATCATACTTACCTTGTAACTGAATTCTCAAGATATAGTAAAATCTAATTTTTCAAAATCAACGAGTCCAAATCAGAATTCCTTAGCTTAAATAACTCTCAACCAATTATACAGCAAATCCAACAATCCTTTCATTTTAAGTACCAACCCACATCTATAAAATACTTAGGGATTCAAATGATGATAAAGACAGACTATTCACATTAAATTTTACTCCTCTATTGCAAAATGTTGAACGGGAACTCAAAGCCCCAAAAATGGGAACACAAAGCTATACCCTGGCTAGGTCGTATAAGTGCGGTTAAGATGATGATCCTCCCAAGAATCGTATACCTCTTGCCAGGGCCGCCACTAGAAATTTTGGGGCCCCTGACTTAACCATTGATCAGGGCCCCCCCCCCCCCCCCCGCTCCTTTGACATGTGCAATTTTTGACCAAGTGACTAAAACGTATATATACACTTTATTCTTAAGTGTCTATTTAAACTTGGAAATGTTGTAAAGGTAGTAACATACACACACACTCATACACTGAAACACACACAATCACACATAAGGATTCACATATAGACACTCTAGCAGACACGCAAAGAAACACACTCAGACACAGACACCCAAACAGACACTCAGCACTTGTTTACATTGACTTGACGACAAGTAATGAGGTATACTACAGTTTGTAAAAAAAGGAGATTTAGAAAACAAAATATGGAGTTCTGATTATCTTTTTGTAAAGGAAGATGACAACTAAATGCTGTTGTCATCAGAAAACACACAAAGATATACACACACAGAGAGACAACCACATAAAACACAGAAAGAGATACATACACATACCCTCAATGAGACATCCACAGAAAACACACAAAGACATACACACACCCTCACAGAGACACCCATAGAAAACACACACCCTCACAGAGACATCCACAAAAAACACAGACATACATACATACATACACACACACACACAAACACCCTTACAGAGACATCCACAGAAAACACAGACATACACACCCACCCTCACAGAGGCATCCAGAGAAAATACACAAAGACAAACATACACACACCCTCACAGAGACACCCATAGAAAAAGCTCAAATACATATGCACACACCCTCATAGACATCCACAGAAAATGCACAAAGACATACACACCCACCCTCACAGAGAGACCCACAGAAAAAAAATACATACACACTCATAGAGACCCAAACCAAAGCACATGAGGGAACATTTATGTGCCTTGCATCCCCTAAATCAACAGTGTGTGACATACATGATAAAAAAATCAGAAATTAAGAGATCACTTTTTAAAGAATCATATTTGTAAATGTACAAACAAAAATAATTCTGTGAATTCAAAATTGTGCATTAATGATCTGGGTAGATGACTAGATGAAGAAAAGTACTTTTAAAAGGTTGACATATGTTTGTTTGTTTTTTTTCCTCATTTTCCCCAACTAAGAGCACCACTTCAAATATAGGTTATATCTATATATAGATCTGGTTAAATGCAGGATTTAGGCTTGTTGGTATATATTTCAAAATTAAGTCAGCTGTAGTGTAAACTGAACAGTTTTAAGTTAACCTGTCTCATTTCAAACACTGAGCAATGTTAGTCTGAGAATATAACATTTTATGCAGATGTAAAAATCTTAGATGAAATGCCTCCTTGCATCTGGAAAGTCCTTGAATAAAGGGGCAGTAAACTGGAATGTAATATATATATATATATATATATATATATATATATATATATATACACATACATATCTGCCAAAAGGGCACCTACCACTTGTGTATTGAGGAGGAAACATTTCTGCATGGTTTTAAATATATAATTTCTACAGCATTGTCAAATAATCATAAATACACTGCTGCTAAAAAAATGTGTTTTTATGGACCTCTGGCCCCACCATACAACTACTACCACACTGAAGTTACAATCCAAAAATGTACAGAGAAATAAAAAACATTTGCTAAGTAAGTCCTACCTCCTCTGCAAATGAAAGTGATCTGCCGTCTGACTCAGGCACACACTGTACAAACAAAGTGCCAAGTCTGTCTCAGACTGTGCATAGCGGTTTAGTGCACACTCATAATTCCTCTCAAATGCTAATACTTTACTCCTTGTAATAACATTTCCCATGATCAATTAACTCTGCTGTAGTACCCACTGGTGGCTGCAAAAATGTAAAAAAAAAAAAAAAAAAAAATTTTTTTTTTTAGTTCTTGCCTCATGGGGCCCCCCTGGCCCATTGGGCCCCTGACAGGAGTCACCCCTGTCACCCCCTGATGGCGGCCCTGCCTCTTGCAAGCTTTCCCTATGCAAATACCCGAACACTATACCTGAAAGTTACAAAACATTATAAATGCCTATGTCTGGTCCAAACATATGACCAGGGTAGCAATGAAAACCATGTATATGCCCAGGGACAGAGGAGGCATGGGAGCCCCCAACCTTGCTTACTATAAACTTGCTGCCCACCTAGTGCGCATTATAAATTGGAGCAGAGTGGATTAAATTAGAACGCTCATTAGCAGACTCCATCAATTTAGGAAGCCTCTGCCAGACCTCACTGCCACAGCAGAAAGCAATCCACACCACATCCACCCTAACTATTGAGACGTTAAGAGTGTGGGAACGGCTAACCAAAAGAAATACAGCACTTTCTTCAATCCCCTCCCCATTAACTCCTATTATAACAAATTTAACTTTCAGCGGAGGGCATAGCATGGATTTAGACACACTACATTCAATACATACTCTGATCCCCTTTCACATTACATTAGACAATGGTAGACTACGCCCTAGGGCAGACTTACTGAACCTCAACATACCATACTTCAGTCATTGGTATAAATATCACCAGTTAAGCCATCTTATTTCCTCACACCCAGAAGAGCCTAAAATTGCTAGGCAGCTGACTCCATTTGAAAATATCTGCTATAAGACTAGCATCACCAAAGGGTACTTATCCATTTCCTATAAACTAATTCTACAAGAACACTCCCGCACCCTACCTGCATACACGCAGAAATGGGAAGAAGAGTTAAATACTAAACTCTCCAAAAAAGAGTGGCTCACAATTATCTCTCAGATGAACTCCTCATCCTCATCTATGAGATTTTGGGAAACCAACATGAAACTCCTCAGAAGATGGTATTATACACCTCAAAGGTTGGCTCAGATATTTCCAAACACAATCGCCACCTGTTGGAGGGGATGTGACCAAATAGGATCACTACTACACATATGGTGGAAATGCCCAAAAATCTACAAATTCTGGTCTCTTATACTTAAGGAAATAAATAAAGCATTGCAAACTGATATACCCCTAGACCCCTTCATCTGTTATTTCACAAACCTACAAAACTAAAATGCAATTTTAGAACAAAACTCTTATGCATTATGCTAAATTGTGCCAAGCAATTAAACCCTAGATTTTGGAAAAGAGAGATTGTCCCCTCGATAGTTGAATGGACCACTGATGTCAACTTGACACTGTCGCTAGAGAAACATCACTATTTTCAGTTACACAAATTGGAAGATTATTATTCTATAAAATTCATATGGGAAGTATATACATTCTAGCACATGTTAACATCTGTATGAATGAGAAGCAAAATAATTTGTTTTACAAATACTGTGTAACCACATTATTGCAATTATGATTGCAAAACATTGTATTTGCACTTTATTGTTGAAAAAAAAAGGTTAAAAAACAAACAAACAAAAAAAAACTATTTGTAAACGTATAGTTTGTGGGCATTTATCAGGGTGAAAGCTAAGTGACAGTGATCTACTTTCGGTCAGTTTGCCAGTGTCATGTACTTACTTTAGAAAAGTCTAACCTTGCATGTATTGTTCATCAAATGTTCTAATATTAATATTCATATTTTCAGATATTGTACACAGTCAGAATGATCTGCAATATCACGTCAGCCATTCCATAAAAAAAGTAAAAAATATCTTAAAACGTTTCATATGAAACAGCTGAACAGCTGCTATAAAGGTAAATACAGAATAGCTAAGTCAAATACAGTCATATGATAGAAATGGTATAAAGGTGCAACATAATATAGTAACAGTCCAGATGATAGATGCTTTGTTTTCTGAGTTTAAAAAGAACTAAGCGTTACTATAACTATAAGGGGGAACAATTATGTATTTTTGGGACAAGGATGACATTACAAAGTCCTTTTGGTAATTTTATGTTTCTCCTCTCTGATAATACCGCATAATAGATGCTCAAATCTAATGTAATTAAAATATATATATATATATATATATATATATAAAAATATATATAAGAAAAAAGGGCCATCCTATTATACTGCCTATATAGGTTTGATATATACATTAAATTACTGATCCTGTTTTGTATGCTGATGTGGTCCAGTTGGCCTGTCTTCTATAATACGTGGTTATCCCCATATTAAAAGTTATCATTATAGTGGCTGTTCTGCTTTATCTTCCATTCTTGCTGTAATAGCATTTCTTGCTTATGTCATAAAACATAGTATGTATGATAGATATATATATATATATATATATATATATATATATATATATATATATATATATATATATATATATCTGACACAACCTTAGCACTCCCTGTAAAATAATAATGGCCGGTGCAGAGTCTCCAAACACACTCCAAAGAAATACCTTGCACCCGTTTTTTTTCCCAGCAAGGATGTTACCACTTTATTCACATATTGTGGTACAAATCACATTAAACTTTTCAGTCCTCCACCTGGGACCTTTATTAAGGATACAAAATAAACATAAACACCCACCTTAAATAGTATTTCACACAAGAATCTACACACACCTCTCATCAAAAACCGCTAAACCGGAACAGCGGACAATAACTTCCGGTGATGGCGTCAACAAAAAAACTACTGAATTAAAAAAAAACACTCAAAACAAATTTCCAAAGCAAAACGTACATCAGAGGGGCTAAACCGCACCTCCTATATACACCATGTAAAAAAAAATCATAAAAAAAAAAAAAGGGCACAAAAGAACGATCCGTTGCCATGGCAATGAATATACAAAGGCTTACACAGTCAATCCACAATAAGGAAGTTGCTGCCTCCTGCTCCACAATTATTATCATATGTACACAAACATAAGTACTCAATTCAAGTACCAATCAAAATCCACAATAGGGTAAATCATACTCCATACTATACTGAACCTAACACTACACCTAACTTACTGTGAGTGAGATGACCAAGATATAAGATCTTAGATAAAACTTAAGCACATAGTTAAAGTAATCAGAGAAACAAAAAACAAACAGCAATTCGATTATCTTTCATCCAAGAAGCACGAGAGCCAGACCTGCTTATTGAGGCCCCAGGGTGCCATCGTCTGCAACTTATAAATCCACTCTATTGACTTGATCAATAGGCATACAGCGAAGATCAGCGACCGTATGCTTCTTCTGTAAAAAAGGCAGGAATACCAGTTCTCGTAATGTATCAAACTAAGCACCCAAAAAAAAAACATATTCTGTGTAGTATAAAGATGACTTAACAAATTTAAGAGCCAACCGTGATGCTGAAGAAATTGCAGCAGAAAATCCCTGTGCAATTAAAAGAATGTCATCTAAAAAATAAATAATGAACAAACCTCTGAGACAAAGCTCTGCAATTAGAGGAATAAGGACCTTTGTGAAAACTCAAAATGCAATAGAGATGTCAAAAGGCAAAGCTGTAATCTGGAAATTATAGTCTCCAACTATGAACCTTAAGTAAATTCTGACTTCGTGTCCGGGTACCAGGAATCAGACAGAGACATGAATTGCTAAAATAATCACACCTTTATTAAATAATAACAAAAATAATAGAGAGTCCAAAAGCTAAATGACAAGCCAGGAGTCAAAGCCAGAGCGGGTAGTCAGACCAACCGGATCAGGAACCAAAGCGAGGAGTCAGATAAGCCGAGGTAAGGAACACAAAGATCAGCAGAGTCAGGAACAAGCCAGTGATCAGGAACCAGAAGGGACATCAAACAAGCCAGGTAATACACAGAGTCAGGAACACAGGAACTCACAAAGAAGCCTCAGACAACGGAAGTGCAAAGACAGACTGAACTCAGGCAGTTAAATAGGGAATGAAGACATCATCATTCTGGGACTCCAACCTGTCTCACTCTGATTATGTTCTCCAGTTAGGTCTTAAGAGGAAGTCTGGAGTAGAGAGCAGTGTTTACACACTCTGACAAGCAACTGGAGAAGACAGGTGAGTAAAATATGGCAGCAAATAACAAAAGTCTGGGAGAAACCCTGACAGTACCCTCCTCTTAACGACCCCTCCCCCACATGAGGACAAAAGGCTTATTGGGGAAACAGGCATAGAAGGCACGGAGGAGGGCAGGAGCATGAACATCAGAGGAGGGAACCCATGAATGTTCCCCCGGACCATAACCCTGCGAATGAACCAAATACTGTACGCAACCTCTGGACAAACGAGAGTCAATAAGGCTGCTGACCTCATATTCTTAATGGTTGTCAACAGAGCTAAGACAAGGCAAAACAGAGGTAAACCAATTTCAAACCAATGGTTTCAAGAGGGAAACACGAAAAACATTGGAGATGCGCATAGCAGAAGGAAGGTTAAGAGCGTTGGCAACTGGATTGACCCGTCAGAGAATTTGAAAATGCCCAACATAACAGGGAGCCAGTTTATTGGAAGGCACACAAAGGTTCAAGTTGCGGGATGACAGCCAAACCCTCTCCTCGACCTGATAGGTAGGCGCGGGTAAATGCCTACTGTCAGCCTGGAACTTTTGGCGCTGCATAGATTGACGAAAGCAATCCTGAATCTGCACCCAAGTGGAACAGAGTTGGTGGAGATGCTCCTCCAAAGCCAGAATACCCTGAGACATGATAGAAACAGGCAACGAGGATGGTTGAAACCCATAATTTGCCATGAAAGGGGACAACTGGGAGGAAGAATTGATAGCACTATTACGAGCAAACTCTGCCCCAAGGTAACAGATCAGATCTGAGACATAGCAATGGAGGAACTGTTTCAGAGCTTCGTTAGACCGTTCCGCTGCCCCCTTGGATTAAGGGTGATAGGCTGAGGAGAAGGAAAGCTGGATTCCCATTTGGGCACAAAAGAAGCGCCAAAATATGGAGTCAAACTGGCTACACCTATCTGAGACTATCTCATTGGGTAACCCATGTAAACCGAAGACCTCTCGGGCAAATATTGAAGAAAGCTCCTGAGCGGTAGGCAGCTTCTTCAAGGGAATACAATGTGATATATTGGAAAAACGGTCTACAAACATCAGGATAACAGTATTGCCATTGGAAACAGGAAGGTCGAAAATTAAGTCAATGGATAGATGTGTCCAATGACGCTCACCATTAGCAATAGGTTGGAGAAGACCCACAGGAAGACGCTGATGGGTTTTATTCTGCGCACAGACTGAGCAAAAGGCAACATACGCAGCATCATCAGAACGGAGACCTGGTCACCAGAATTGTTGAGTGACAGACTTTAGGATAGTGGTAAGTGTGCAAATGTTTTGTGCGAAGATTCAAGGTACAAAGCACTTGCCACTAGGTTTCTCTGGAGGGGCATTGGTTTGTGCAGCCAGGATCTCCTCTCCCAAGGGAGAAGTCAAATAGGTAAGTATGGTTGTTAAAATATAGTCAGGAAGCTGGACACCTCCTTGGATAGAGGCGGAAATTATCGAAAGAGGGCATCAGCCCTAACATTCTTACTACCAGGCAGATAGATCACATAATTAAACATAAATAAAAATAGCGCCCATCTGCCTTGTCGGGACGACAAACGTTTAGCTTCGGAAAGGTAAGTCAAATTCTTGTGGTCAGTGAGGATGAGCACTAGTACACTAGTACCTTCGAGAAGGTGCCTCAATTCCTTAAGTGCCAAATTATGGCCAGTAATTCCCTGTCGCCAAATTTGTAATTGCATTCCGCTGGGCACAATTTCTTAGAGAAGAAACCGCACGGGTGCAAGTGACCTTCAGGTGTAGGACATTGAGACAAGAGGGCGCCTACTCCTGTCTCAGACACATCAACCTCAAAAATGAAAGGCAGAGCAGGGTTAGGATAAGCCAGAACCGGGGCAGCAACAAAGGCAGGTTTAAGATTCTCAAAAGCCTTAATAGCAGTAGGTGACCAATGGAGTGAATCATTCCCGTGATAGGTTTGACCAAGGAAGAAAAGTTTTTAATAAACGTTCTAGTAATTAGCGAAGCCCAAAAAACTTTGAATAGAACAAAGACCAACTGGGCGAGGCCACTGCAGAACTGCGGATAACTTGTCAGGATACATGGAGAACCCTAAAACGGAAATTATATAACCAAAGGAGGTTACTTGAGTTTGATGGAACTCCCATTTCTCGAGTTTGCAAAACAGTCCATTTTCACGTAGTCTCTGAAGTACCTGTGAGACATCAGAACTGTGAGCCTCAAGAGTGGGTGAGTGTATGAGGATGTCTTCTAAGTACACCACAACACACTGTTGAAACATATCTCGTAGGACATCATTAATAAACAGCAGGAGCCAAGGGGCATAACAAGATATTCATAATACCCACTCCTAGTGTTAAATGCTGATTTCCATTTGTGGGCCCTCTTTGATCCTAACGAGATTGTAGGCAGAGACAAGTGGAAATACATTGTGGGGATCAAGACAATATTTCGGACCTACGCCAGTCGAGACTGGGATTGTGCTTTTAGAGTCAGGGATAACCCATAACAACTGGAAAATGCGGAGAGGTTATCACCTGGAACTGGAGAGTTTCAAAATGGAGAGCCCCAACAGCCATGGATAATGGAGCAGTTTCGTGAGTAATGAGTGCCGGCTGAAGGGGCCTGCCATCAATAGCCTCAACAGCAAGTGGAATGGGTCGAGGCTGTACAGGAATAGAGTGCTGTGATACAGAAGCACTATCAATGAAATAGCCTGCACCAACGGAATCTACAAGAGCATGGGTTCCTATGGAGGAGTCCACCCAGGAAACGACAACCGTGAGTAAAGGTTTCTCTTTTAGAGGATTAACCACCCAAGGTCTGTCCCCGACATGACCTTAGGTGCGAGTGTTTCCCGGACGTGTAGGACAAGACTTTAAAAGGTGGCCTTGTAGCCCGCAATAGAGGCAGAGCCCCTCCCTCCTCCTCCTAAAGGCGCATGAATCCCAACTGCATAGGCTCAGCAGTACCTGGTGTCTCGGGACCAGGAGGCATGGAAGGAGAGGGAAGCATGGGTGGGAACGAAAAGGAGGAGACAACTGGACAGGAAGCTTCCGCAAGCGCTCCTTGAAAAAGGGTCTCTCTCACCGAGTCTGATGTAGATTAGGATTAAAAAAGACACCAAGGCCTAAAGATCCTCTGGTAAATCTTTGGCCGCAACTTCATCTTTAATAGCGTCAGAAAGCCCATGAAAGAAGGCGACAACAAGGGCTTCATTGTTCCAAACTACCTCTGCTGCAAGTGTATGGAACTCAATGGCATACTGGGCTACAGATCTCGTACCTTGCTGAATGGACATGAGTCGTTTGGCAGCAGAGGAGGAGCGAGCTGGAACATCAAAAAACCTTAGAAAGGAAGCCACAAATTGAGGGTAATTAGATATGACAGTTTTATTAGTCTCCCACAAGGGATTAGTCCAAGCAAGAGCCGTGTCAGAGTAATAAAATTAGAATCCCACCTTAGCTCTGCCAGAGGAAAACGCCCAAGGTAACATCTCATAGTAAATGTCCACCTGGTTCAAAAAACCTCTGCACTGATTAGAATCGCCTCCAATACACTGAGGTAGAGGTGCAGAACCGGACATGCTCCTAGTAGGACTAGGGGCAACAGCCGAAACAGAGGCAGGAGCAGACATAGGTTGTGGGGCACTCTGATCCAAATGTGAAGTACGATTCAGGAGGGTTTGCAGTGCTAGTGTAAATTGATCCATGCAGTAATCCTGTTCATCCATCCTGGAAATGATGGTGAGTAAAGGTGGATTATTAGCACTGTCAGGATTCAAGGCACTTGCGTAATGTCAGGATACCAGGAACCAGACAGACGCGAATTGCTAAAAATAATCACACCTTTATTAAATAATAAGAAAAATAATAAAGAGTCCAAAAGCCAAACGACACGCAAGGAGTCAAAGCCAGAGCAGGTAGTCAGACGAGCCGGATCAAGAACCAAAACGAGTGGTCAGACGAGCCAGGGTCAGGAACACAAAGATCAGCAGAGTCAGGAACAAGCCAAGGATCATTAACCAGAAGGGAGGTCAAACAAGCCAGGTAATACACAGATTTACATTAGATTTAGGACTGAAATTAAGGATTCCATCTTGAAGCTTTGGACCACCAGTTTCCGAAGATCCAGAACTGGCCTAGTTGAACCTTCCTTTTTCTTTATTAGAAAAAATGGAGTATAAATTTCCTGATTGTGATGAAACTCTGGCATCTGCTGAATCACCTGATTGGCAAGGAGCTTGTTGACAAATTGATAAATTGCTTGCAGATTTACGGGATCTCTTGCGAGTACCAATGTCCCCAAGTGAGGAAGAGGAGGTTTCACCTTGAAGTGTAGTAAATACTTGGTCTGAAGAAGGCTGAGTACTCAGGAATGCAAAATATTTGATGCCCAAACCACTCTGAATCTGGAAAGTCTGCCTGCAAGAAAAAGAGTTTGGGCAAGCAAACCATAATTGCTTCTTCGATTGGTGGATTGGAAAGGATTTCCACAGCCTCTACCTCTAGTCTGTCTCTGATTTTTCTTCTATTGAAAACGAAAAAAACATAATTTATGCTTACCTGATAAATTTATGTATCTTGTAGTGTAGTCAGTCCACGGGTCATCCATTACTTATGGAATATATCTCTTCCTAACAGGAAGCTGCAAGAGGATCACCCAGCAGAGCTGCTACATAGCTCCTCCCCTCACATGTCATATTCAGTCATTCGACCAAAGCAGACGAGAAAGGAGAAACCATAGGGTGCAGTGGTGACTGGAGTTTAATTAAAATTTAGGTCTGCCTTAAAGACAGGGCAGGCCGTGGACTGACTACACTACAAGAGAAATAAATTTATCAGGTAAGCATAAATTATGTTCTCTTGTTAAGTGTAGTCAGTCCACGGGTCATCCATTACTTATGGAATACCAATACCAAAGCTAAAGTACACGGATGAAGGGAGGGACAAGGCAGGAACATTAAACAGAAGGAACCACTGCCTGAAGTACCTTTCTCCCAAAAATAGCCTCCGAAGAAGCAAAAGTGTCAAATTTGTAAAATTTTGAAAAGGTGTGAAGCGAAGACCAAGTCGCAGCCTTTCAAATCTGTTCAACAGAGGCCTCATTTTTAAAGGCCCAGGTGGAAGCCACAGCTCTAGTAGAATGAGCTGTAATCCTTTCAGGAGGCTGCTGTCCAGCAGTCTCATAGGCTAAACGTATTATGCTACGAAGCCAAAAAGAGAGAGAGGTAGCCGAAGCCTTTTGACCTCTTCTCTGTCCAGAGTAAACGACAAACAGGGAAGAAGTTTGACGAAAATCTTTAGTTGCCTGCAAATAGAACTTCAGGGCACGGACTACGTCCAAATTATGTAAAAGTCATTCCTTCTTTGAAGAAGGGTTAGGACACAGTGATGGAACAACAATCTCTTGATTGATATTCCTGTTAGTAACTACCTTAGGTAAGAACCCAGCTTTAGTACGCAGAACTACCTTGTCTGAATGAAAAATCAGATAAGGAGAATCACAATGTAAGGCAGATAACTCAGAGACTCTTCGAGCCGAGGAAATAGCCATCAAAAACAAAACCTTCCAGGATAACAGCTTGATATCAATGGAATGAAGGGGTTCAAATGGAACGCCTTGAAGAACATTAAGAACTAAGTTTAAGCTCCACGGCGGAGCAACAGTCTTAAACACAGGCTTAATCCTAGTTAAAGCCTGACAAAAAGCCTGAACATCTGGAACTTCAGCCAGACGTTTGTGTAGAAGAATAGACAGAGCAGAAATCTGTCCCTTTAACGAACTAGCAGATAAGCCCTTTTCTAAACCCTCTTGTAGAAAGGACAATATCCTAGGAATAGTAACCTTACTCCATGAGTAACTCTTGGATTCGCACCAATATAAATATTTACGCCATATCTTATGGTAAATTTTTCTGGTAACAGGCTTCCTAGCCTGTATTAAGGTATCAATAACCGACTCCGAGAAGCCACGCTTTGATAGAATCAAGCGTTCAATCTCCATGCAGTCAGCCTCAGAGAAATTAGATTTGGATGTTTGAAAGGACCCTGAATTAGAAGGTCCTGTCTCAGAGGTAGAGACCACGGTGGACAGGACGACATGTCCACTAGGTCTGCATACCAGGTCCTGCGTGGCCACGCAGGCGCTATCAGAATCACCGAAGCTCTCTCCTGTTTGATCTTGGCAATCAAACGAGGAAGCATCGGGAATGGTGGAAACACATAAGCCGTGTTGAAGACCCAAGGGGCTGTCAGAGCATCTATCAGCACCGCTCCCGGGTCCCTGGACCTGGATCCGTAACAAGGAAGCTTGGCGTTCTGGCGAGACGCCATGAGATCCAGATCTGGTTTGCCCCAACGAAGAATCAGTTGAGCAAAGACCTCCGGATGAAGTTCCCACTCCCCCGGATGAAAAGTCTGGCGACTTAGAAAATCCGCCTCCCAGTTCTCTACGCCTGGGATGTAAATCGCTGACAGGTGGCAAGAGTGAGACTCTGCCCAGCGAATTATCTTTGAGACTTCCAACATCGCTAGGGAACTTCTGGTTCCCCCTTGATGGTTGATGTAAGCCACAGTCGTGATGTTGTCCGACTGAAATCTGATGAACCTCAGAGTTGCTAACTGAGGCCAAGCTAGGAGAGCATTGAATATTGCTCTTAATTCCAGAATATTTATTGGGAGGAGTTTCTCCTCCTGAGTCCATAATCCCTGAGCTTTCAGGGAGTTCCAGACTGCGCCCCAGCCTAGAAGGCTGGCGTCTGTTGTTACAATCGTCCAAACTGGCCTGCGAAAGGTCATCCCCTTGGACAGATGTGGCCGAGAGAGCCACCATAGAAGAGAATCTCTGGTCTCTTGATCCAGACTTAGTAGGGGGGACAAATCTGAGTAATCCCCGTTCCACTGACTTAGCATGCACAATTGCAGCGGTCTGAGATGCAGGCGCGCAAATGGTACTATGTCCATTGCCGCTACCATTAAGCCGATTACTTCCATGCATTGAGCTACTGACGGGTGTGGAATGGAATGAAGGACACGGCAAGCATTTAGAAGTTTTGACAACCTGGCCTCTGTCAGGTAAATTTTCATCTCTACAGAATCTATAAGAGTCCCTAGAAAGGGAACTCTTGTAAGGTGGTAATAGAGAACTCTTTTCCACGTTCACCTTCCACCCATGCGACCTCAGAAATGCCAGAACTATCTCTGTATGAGACTTGGCAGTTTGAAAACTTGACGCTTGTATCAGAATGTCGTCTAGGTACGGAGTCACCGCTATGCCTCTCGGTCTTAGTACCGCCAGAAGTGAGCCCAGAACTTTTGTAAAGATTCTTGGAGCCGTAGCTAATCCGAAGGGAAGAGCTACAAACTGGTAATGCCTGTCTAGGAAAGCAAATCTTAGGTACCGATAATGATCCTTGTGAATCGGTATGTGAAGGTAGGCATCCTTTAAATCCACTGTGGTCATGTACTGACCCTCTTGGATCATGGGAAGGATGGTTCGAATAGTTTCCATTTTGAATGATGGAACTCTTAGAAATTTGTTTAGGATTTTTAAGTCCAAGATTGGTCTGAAGGTTCCCTCTTTCTTGGGAACCACAAATAGATTTGAATAGAATCCCTGCCCGTGTTCCGTCCGCGGAACTGGGTGGATCACCCCCATTAGTAAAAGGTCTTGTACACAGCGTAGAAACGCCTCTTTCTTTATTTGGTTTGCTGATAACCTTGAAAGATGAAATCTCCCTCGTGGAGGAAAAGTTTTGAAGTCCAGGAGACATCCCTGAGATATGATCTCCAACGCCCAGGGATCCTGGACATCTCTTGCCCAAGCCTGGGCGAAGAGAGAAAGTCTGCCCCCCACTAGATCCGTTTCCGGATAGGAGGCCCTCTCTTCATGCTGTCTTGGGGGCAGCAGCAGGTTTCTTGGCCTGCTTGCCCTTGTTCCAGGACTGGTTAACTTTCCAGCCCTGCCTGTAACGAGCAACAGCTCCTTCCTGTTTTGGAGCGGAGGAAGTTGATGCTGCTCCAGCCTTGAAGTTACAAAAGGCACGAAAATTAGACTGTTTGGCCTTTGATTTGGCCCTGTCCTGAGGTAGAGCATGGCCCTTACCTCCCGTAATGTCAGCTATAATTTCTTTCAAGCCGGGCCCGAATAAGGTCTGCCCTTTGAAAGGAATATTAAGCAATTTAGATTTAGAAGTCACGTCAGCTGACCAGGATTTAAGCCATAGCGCTCTGCGCGCTTGGATGGCGAATCCGGAGTTCTTAGCCGTAAGTTTGGTTAAATGTACGACGGCATCAGAAACAAATGCGTTAGCTAGCTTAAGTGCTTTAAGCTTGTTCATAATTTCATCCAATGGAGCTGTGCGAATGGCCTCTTCCAGAGACTCAAACCAGAATGCCACCGCAGCAGTGACAGGCGCAATGCATGCAAGGGGCTGTAAGATAAAACCTTGTTGAACAAACATTTTCTTAAGGTAACCCTCTAATTTCTTATCCATTGGATCTGAAAAGGCACAACTATCCTCCACCGGGATAGTGGTACGCTTAGCTAAAGTAGAAACTGCTCCCTCCACCTTAGGGACCGTCTGCCATAAGTCTCGTGTGGTGGCGTCTATAGGAAACATTTTCCTAAATATGGGAGGAGGGGAAAAGGGCACACCAGGTCTATCCCACTCCTTGCTAATAATCTCTGTAAGCCTTTTAGGTATAGGAAACACGTCAGTACACACCGGTACCGCATAGTATCTATCCAACCTACATAATTTTTCTGGAATTGCAACCGTGTTACAATCATTCAGAGCCGCTAATACCTCCCCTAGCAATATGCGGAGGTTCTCAAGCTTAAATTTAAAATTAGAAATCTCTGAATCCAGTCTCCCTGGATCAGATCCGTCACCCACAGAATGAAGCTCTCCTTCTTCACGTTCTGCAAACTGTGACGCAGTATCTGACATGGCTCTCACCTCATCCGCGCGCTCTGTCCTTAACCCAGAGCTATCGCGCTTGCCTCTTAATTCCGGCAATTTAGATAATACTTCTGTCATAACAGTAGCCATGTCTTGCAAAGTGATTTGTAAGGGCCTCCCTGATGTACTTGGCGCCACAAAATCACGCACCTCCTGAGCGGGAAGCGAAGGTACTGACACGTGAGGAGAGTTAGTCGGCATAACTTCCCCCTCGTTGTCTGGTGATAATTTCTTTACATGTAAAGATTGACTTTTATTTAAAGTAGCATCAATGCAATTAGTACATAAATTTCTATTGGGCTCCACATTGGCCTTTAAACATAGTGAACAAAGAGATTCATCTGTGTCAGACATGTTTAAACAGACTAGCAATGAGACTAGCAAGCTTGGAAATACTTTTCTAAATAAATTAACAAGCAATATAAAAAACGCTACTGTGCCTTTAAGAAGCACAAAAAGCTGTCACAGTTGAAATAACAATGAACCAAAATAGTTATAGCAACCAATTTTTCACAGTAAATGTATTAAGTTAGCAAAGGATTGCACCCACCAGCAAATGGATGATTAACCCCTTAATACCCCAAAAACGGATTAACAATTTAATAATTAACGTTTTTCTCACAGTCAAAACACACTGTCACAGGTCTGCTGTGACTGATTACCTCCCTCAAAATGAATTTTGAAGACCCCTGAGCTCTCTAGAGACGATCTGGATCATGGAGGATGAAGTAGACAGACTGTGACTGAATTTTTACTGCGCAAAAAAGCGCTAAAATAGGCCCCTCCCACTCATATTACAACAGTGGGGAAGCTCAGAAAACTGTTTCTATGCAGAAAACAAAGATGGCCATGTGGTAAAAATCATGCCCCAATAAGTTTTATCACCAAGTACCTCACAAAAAACGATTAACATGCCAGTAAACGTTTTAAACATACATTTGAAAAGTTATGAATTGTTATTAATAAGCCTGCTACCAGTCGCTTTTACTGCAGTTAAGGCTCATACATTATTTCAGTATTAACAGTATTTTCAGTCAATTCCATTCCTTCGAAAAATACATTCAGTGTACACACACTCATCAGCCTAATACCAGTCGCTATCACTGCATTTAAGGCTGAACTTACTTTTTTTTTTTTTTTTTTAAATGAAATTTTTTATTGAGACATTAAATGGAAATAACAGGATATAAAGTATGTCCCAGCACGAGACAGACACAATAGTAAATAACTGATACATGTCACGTTTGGAAAGTACATAAAATTTAAAACATTAGTGTGCTAGTATAGAATTAGTTATAATAGTATCTAAACAATAGGAGCTCAATATGTATATGATAGTAGGAGGCAATGACATGGAAGGTGTCTAGATCGAAAACAGAGGGATAACATTTGACAGAAGTTATAGTACCAGCTTTATGACCTAAAGTATGAAGTGCAAACAGTGAAAACAAAACATGTGTGACTGGAACATATGGAAATGAAGTCTCGATTTTATGATACAGATAACTAGTGGTCCCTACTCTCAGATAAGGGGCATTCTAGAAACTGAAAATGATGAGAGGAAGGGAACTGGCTTCTATCAGGTCTCCCGTAGACCTGAGTGTATGGGGGGGAAGGGGATGCAGCGGGCAAGAGCCGCTCGTAATGGGGGGACAAGGGAGGGGGCGGAGTTAGGTAAGTTGTTATGAAAATACACATCACAGGATTCTAATGTAATGTAACATAACACTTTCCGCTATAATCCCCTGTAACATAAGGATGCAACCATGTACAATCATTGATCTCAGACAAATTAGTAGGCCTCAAGATTGCAACAACTAGGAATAAGGATATTCAGTAATACTATATAAAATCCTACCGTGGCTGTGTGTATAGTATTAAGCTATATAAAGGAAACTGAGCACGGGCTTACAGGTTTCTCGTTGTATATGGCAGTTAGCTATCAACTCAGAAAAGGTTTGCTAGGAGAAAGTTTAAGGATAAGCATAGCTAGAAACCGAATAATTATGGGATGACTTAGTTAATTCTTTGTATTATTCATACCGTAGAGTTAGATAGAGGCTGGGAAGGACTAGGCGTATATCCTGCTAGTGTATGGTAGGAGAAATAATAAGATGACTAAGCATGTACCAATTAAGGGGTAGAATTAAAACAAGGCACCCGCTTAGACAGATATCTCTATCCCCATGTATATTATTAGGTATTGTATACACATCCCTGACCAAGTTTCACTAAATAAACTATTATGCTGAGCCGTGTCCTCCCAGTGAACACGGCCCAGCAACGTCTACAACAGCTGAAGGAGAGATTATGTATTCTTCACTCATGGCCCAATATGTCAACCTATAATATGCAGTGTCTAGAATGTAAAAATTTGGTTGGCTGTTGGAATGCATAATTAAAGGAATATAGTGGTGAGCTTTCAGTAGTCTCATTATGACCTGGACACAATGCTTTATATACCAGAATGAATCTTAGCACATGGAATATGAGGACTTGAGTAGAATTAAACCCATAAATAACGGCATCATGACCAGCATTAGGAACATATAGGGAGCACTATACCAGAATTCACATAATTGAAGCCCTGCATACAAAAGTGGAAACAAATACTTTTAGGAAACTTAGCAGGGTTGTCTATCAGACATTAGAATACACTTTCAACCTTAAAAATCAGGTAATATTTATACCAAACAAAGCTGCGTTTTAAAGGAAAAACTATAGTTCCAGTGTCCTGATATTTCTCATTGCGCTATGAAGGCAAATACGGTGGTTATTAGAGAAATAATAACATGGAGAGTGTCCATGATACTGTGATTAGACATATAAGGAAAGTCACTTTCAGACATTTTTTTTTTTTTTTTTTTAAACAATAGTACATGTATGATGTGCAATTGAAAAGCCCTGCTATAGCAGTGCACATAGCCAGGGGGCATAAAACAGTAAATGACCCAGTATATAATATGATTGGTAAAATAATATATGTTCAGCTGCCTCAGACATTGCTTGTTATTTGGGGCCAAACTGAGACCTATGGGGTGACAGGACCATATTATATAATTGACATGGGGGTATAAACCACACAGCTCATGAATAATAATCAGCTACAATAACCTCAGGTGTAGAGGAAGAAAGAAAACATTATCAAACAGAACTTTTAACAACTATATGCTTGATAAAGAGTTAATGTCTCTAATTTGGAGCTCTATATAAACATAGGTTGTCGCTGGAGACAGTAACCCATAGGTATAGCAGAACATGGTAAACTGGCAGTTCGCTGATGTATAGCAATAAGTCATACTTGTGGGACCCCCAACTGTAAAAAGACCATAGGGGTAATAATCTTTGTAAAAATAAAAGTTTGTTGTTGTCTCTGTAATCACTCTAACCTCCTCCAGCACAGAGTCCATTTAAATGCACATCCGGAAAGCGTATAAGGGGAAAAAACTGCTAGTCCTTTCAGAAAATAAGGGGGAATAAAGTGAATCATAGAACCTGTCAGTAGGGATGTTGCTGGTCAAACTGCACTCCGTTTAGCCTACACCATTTCTATCTAATTTGCGCCAAGACACAGGTAGTAGCTCCCTGCCAGAAATATATAACGTAGTGTCTGCCGGGCTAGAGAAGTCACCCGGTCTGGGAAAGCACCACATATCTCTCAGAAAAGGCAATGGTGCTCTTGCAAAAAGAAAAGTGACGGTCCTTTTAGCTGGCTTGCACCCTTTAACAAGAGAGTTGAGCGAGTAATCAAGCAGCTGCTCCACATAGCAAGAGACTGGGCTCAGCAGATGTGTATGAGGTATCCACAACCCGCTCTGTGAGTGTGATAGAAAGTCACCCCCTATATTGCCTGCGAGCTGATTAAGGCACCCTCTATCTTCAGGGATCGAGCTAGGCTGCTCAATGGCCGTGAGGTAAGGTGTAGGCTTAGACTTACATAACCGGTGGGTCTTTGCGCTCTGCGATGTCAGCTCCAGTGTACACAGAGACATCGGTGTATGTTCAACGAAGACCTGATCAGAGCGTCCCTGTGAAGAAACAGTAGTGACGTTGTTAGTGTCGGTAGGCAGTGAGGGTTGTTGCTGCTGTGATAACATCGGCAGGCTTTCTAAATAAGATTTCGGCCGCGTGTCTCCATGTTCCCTGTTAGTTTGTGTGTGGCTGGACGCTCCTCTCAATAGCTGTAGAGAACCTAGTAGATCCAAAAAGCAGTTGGCCATCTGTTTGTCAAAATCTCGTAACATAACAAGTAGTATTCCAGGTTCCTCCTCCATTTTAACAGCGGCTTCATTCCTTGTCCTTTGGGGTTTTAAGTCAGTAGTGGTGGTGAAGGGCCTACTAAATTTGCCGCTCGTAGCGCGACAGCTCACTACTGGAGGGGTCATGAGGCACTTTTGTTGCTGAAAATTTTTTCTCAGAGCGGAAATCTTGTGGTAACATAGATTAAAGTATCATATCCACACGTATAGCTTAGTATAAGGCTGAAAAGAAACAGATTATTAGGAGTTTATAAAGTAAGGCCTAGGAGCTCAGTGGATATGTGTCTGCTTGCCTCGGCTGCTGGCTCCGCCTCCAGGCTGAACTTACTTTACATTGGTATCAGCAGTATTTTCTCAGTCAATTCCATTCCTCAGGAAAATAATTACTGCACATACCTCATTTGCAGGGGGGCCCTGCATGCTATTCCCCTTCTCTGAAGTTACCTCACTCCTCAGATGAGAACAGCCAGTGGATCTTAGTTATGTCTGCTAAGATCATAGAAAACGCAGGCAGATTCTTCTTCTAATGCTGCCTGAGAATAAACAGCACACTCCGGTGCCATTTAAAATTGATTGTAGAAATAAACTAAGTTAAAAAACACCACAGACCTCTCACAGCGACCTATCTAGTTAGCCTGCAAGAGAATGACTGAATATGACATGTGAGGGGAGGAGCTATGTAGCAGCTCTGCTGGGTGATCCTCTTGCAGCTTCCTGTTAGGAAGAGATATATTCCATAAGTAATGGATGACCCGTGGACTGACTACACTTAACAAGAGAAAAATCTTTCCTAGAGGAGGATTTCAAATTCTGATATTGTGACTGCTGCCTGTATGCAAAGGAAAGATTCTTATGAACTTAGTGGCTTGTGGAAGAAAAGGACTCTTACCTCCAGAGCATTTAGAGATTAATCTATCTAGTTGCTTACCAAACAGCATATGCCCCTCAAAGGGCAGGCCAAGTAGATTAACTTTTGAGCCAACACAATCCTTGAAGTGTCACAGCCACAAATCTCTTTTTGCTACATTTCCTGTAGACATAGATTTGGTGTTAAGCTCCAACATGTCTGAGGCAGCAAAAATACAAAATGAGGTAACCTTCTTAATATGTAAACGAAAAGGCATTATAACTTTACCTTCAGGTATATTTTGAATAACATTATTAGACCAAAGGTCAGTAGCCTTGAGGACAGAAAACAAGACAACGGGAGGATGAAACATAGCACCTTACTGTAAATATAGTCTCTTAAAACTTTGCTCCATTTTTTTTATATATATTTTTATTGAGGTCAATCATGAAATTTATTACAGGCAATTAACAAATGTAGAACATTTGGAGATACAATCAAATTACACACAGAACAAAGTGATTTCAAGTTTATACATCATGAAAGAGACATACAGCAAATTCATGACGTATCAATTGCAATGTCCGTTTAACTAACATGGTAAATGAAAACTGATAAACCTCTATTTCTGAATATTACTTGAGTAGAATGGCCACTCTTGGACCAATAACACTTAGATAACATAAAGGGAAATACTAGGGGGATTGTTGCCTAAATATTTTTATCCCCTACTCACATTAAACTTTCAGAAATTCCTCCTTTGGGGAAAAAAAAAGTTGGCAACTCTTGGCCAACAATTATATAAGGATATTGTACGGGGGAACTATATGAGAAAAAATATATCAGAACATAAGGCTCCTTGTGGACTGACAATCTAGAGTATATCTGCCTGGAAAAACATAAATCTAAAAAAATTCTAAAAATAAACATCAAAATGAGGTATAGTAAATAAATAAATAAAAAAGCATATGAGCTGTTAGCAACACCTACATCATAAAATTTGTGAAAACAGCAGCCCAAGCATTAAGGGACAATTTACTCCACGATTTGTTTTGTTTAAAAAGATAGATAATCCCTTTATTACCCATTCCCACGTTCTGCATAACCAACACCGTTATATTAATACACTTTTTACTTCTGTGATGACCTTGTATCTAAGCCTCTGCAGACTGTCCACTTATTTCAGTTCTTTTGACAGACTTGCATTTTAGCCAATCAGTGCCCTCTCATAAGTACAGTGGGTATTGAAAAGAATCACCCCCTTGAAAATAATCACATTTTGTTGCTTTGCTGCCTGAAAAAAAGACAGACACAGTTTTTGTTTATCCAGTTGTAATTACTCAGTGCTACTTATAAGATCCAAGAGAAAGATATAACACCAACATGTCAGGCAAAAATAAAGATAATTCAAAAACAGAATCACTGAGTTGGAAAAAGGATCACCCCCTTGTGTCAGTATTTTGTTGAACCACCTTTTGCTTTAATTACAGCCTTTAGTCTGTTGGGATATGTCTCCACTAACTTTGCACATCTATTATAATATTTGCCCACTCTTATTTGCAGAACTGCTCCAGTTCTGTTACATTTGATGGTAACCGTTTGTGGACTGCGGTCTTCAAGTCATGCCCCAGATATTCAATTGGGTTTAAGTCTGGGCTCTGACTAGGCCATGCAAAGACATTAACCTTTTTCTCCTTCAACCACTGTGTGCTTTGGGTCATTGGCATGTTGGAAGGTAAGCCTTCTTCCCATTGACAACTTCCTGGCAGATTGCAGCAGATTTACCTCAAGAATTAGACTGTATTTTGCCCCATCCATTATTCCTTCTATCCTTACAAGTGCTCCAATGCCTGCTGCAATGAAACACCACCATAACAGGATATTACCACCTCCATGCTTTACTGTAGGTATGGTATTATTTGGATGGTGAGCTGTATTGGATTTCCTCCAGACATATTGTTTGGTGTTGAGGCCAAATAATTCAATTTTAGTCTCATCTGACCATAACACCTTTTTCCATGTGGCCTCAGAATCTCCTAGGTGTGTTATGGCAAAGCTCAGTCGTGACTGCATGCGGCCTTTCTTGAGGAGTGTTTTTTTTTCTCGCAACGCTCCCATACAAGCCACATTTGTGGAGAATTTGTAATATTGTTGTCACATGCACACAATGACCACTCTTTGTCATAAATTCCTGCAACTGCTTCAGAGTAGCTGTGGATCTCTTGGTAGCATCGCTGACCAGTTTCCTCCAGGCTCTTTCATCCAGTTTGGAACAACGTCCTGATCCAGAAAGTGTCTGTGTTGTACCAAATACCTTCCACTTCTAAATAATAGACTTTACTGTGCTTCTAGGCATTGATAAAGCTTGACTTCTGCCTGTCCACAACATTATCCCGGAGATCTTTTGACAGTGCCTTGCCACCCATAGTTGATTGCTTGCTTCAGTTGCACTACCAGGGACTGAGATGTTCCAGGAAAGCTCTTTTCTTGCTAAGTTAATCAATATGCCCACATCTGTTCACAGTTGAAGGTCAAATTACTTTGTGTGTGCCGTTGAGAAGGTGATTAACTACACCTGATTGAGTTTACAAGTAATTTTAGGAGGGGGTGATCCTTTTTCCAACTCAGTGATTCTGTTTTTGAATTGTCTTTATTTTTGCCTGACATGTTGGTGTTATATCTTTCACTTGGATGTTGCAATGAGTAATTACAACTGGATACACAAAAACTGTGTCTTTCAGGCTGCAAAGCAACAAAATGTGATTATTTTCAAGGAGGTGATTCTTTTCAATACCCACTGTAACTCCACGGGCATGAGCACAATGTTATTTTACGGCACACATGAACTAGCTCTGTCTAGCTGTGAAAAACTGTCAAATGCATTCAAGGAAATTAGCATATGAGCCTACCTAGGTTTAACTTTCAACTAAGAATACCAAGAGAACAAAGCCAATTTGATGATAAAAGTAAATTGAAGAGTTTAAAATGACATGCCCTATCTGAATCATAAAAGTTTAATTTTGACTAGACCGTCCTTTTAAAGCAGCTGATTATGTAGCTGTAAAAGTTCCTATCTAAGAACAAAAATAAATGGGGGAGAAAATACATAAGAGGTCATATGTCAGCTTCCAGAGAATTTAACTTAAAGGGACATAAAACCCCAAAATTTCTTTCATGATTCAGACAGAACATACAATTTTAAAAAAAGTTTCCAATTAACTTCTATTATTGTATTTTCTTAGTTTTCTTGTTAAACGTTGTTGAAAAGCAGAAAGGTAAGTTCAGGAGTGCACACGTGTCTGCAGTACTATATGGCAGCACTTTTGCAACAATGTTATACATTAGCAGGAATACTAGATGGCAGCAATATTTCCTGTCATGTAGTGCTGTAGACATGTGCACGCTACCTATCTCTTTAACAAAGAATAACATGAGAATGATGCAAAATTTAATAATAAAAGTAAACTGGAAACTTTTTTTTAAAATTGTATCCTCTATCTGAATCATGAAAGAAACATTTTGGGTTTCATGTCCCTTTCAAGAATAACTATATAGTCCCCTGGGAGTATACTATGGACATATTATAACCTGTATGTATAGAGGGAATGCTACAAATAGAATAACATATATACAGAATGGATATGCAAAATGTACATACATCAGAACATATAGAGCTATTTTGATTTTTGATTTTGATAGCTGGATATTATATTTAGAGAACAAAACATTATATTTACCACATGTAAGTATACTTGTAGTTTGTCAACAGAGATAATAGTAACCAAACAGTTGGAACCACAATACACAAATTTATACTTAGAAAACACAGTGCTGTACATAGGAGAAGAGCATTAAAACCCCACAATAGATTGCCAAAAAAAAGAATCGGGAGCAAAATATGGAAGGATTTGTGCCCTCATTCTCAACGTAAAGTCCGGCACTACATCTGGGAAGTAACTATAAGGCAATGGTATAAAACTGCTCATAGGTTTGTGAGGCTAAAGATTCTCCAGTAGCAACATCAAGCTAGGATATATGACACAAGGACAAGAGAGTTCATTTGGAAACAAACAACAATACAGTTGGGGAAACATGGTAAACACATATGCTAAAACTGCAATTAGACATATTATTGATCACAACAGTGTAGGCTTAGGCAAGCAAGGGATTTTTATGGAAAGATAACTACATCATCGCAGCATTTATGAGACCCATACAAAGTAGGGAGCTTCAAAGTTCAAACAGATATGTCTTCATACAGAAGTCCCAAATAGTCAATAAACTAAGTATGATACAGGACTCACTATTTATAGTATAGTGCACCTTAGATATCCAGTATTAGTAGATCCTAACCTACCTACCTTAAAGCATATATGTACATTTATTAAAAAAATCAACCGACTACCTTCTTCAGGCACTGCTGACCCCACCTTTCTCACAACTCACAACAGAGGTGTGCACTTTGGTCATAGAACCATGCTTCACATTTTGTTATCAATTAAACATTGTTTTGTTATCTCACGATTCAGATGCCGCTGCAAAAATCCAACCACAGCAGGAGGATTAGAAGCCAGCACACCTTTGTTGATGCTCTCCACACTGTATTCCAGATCAATCTCTTCCTGCACCATCATGGCATCTGTTAACCGCCTATTTCTGCTAGTCTCTTGGCTCTCTTGGAACATTGCCCTGAGAAGGGTGCAATCCTCATCTACCTCCGAATCGCACAGCAAGGCAGCAGGCTCATCCACTAACTCTTCAGTCGTAGGGCTTGTTGAGTCGAGAGATAAGTTGAACAGGAATCTCGGCTGTGCTGAGATTTAGAGTGATATCAAATCGACTAGCCAGTCTCTCAAAATGGACATCAAGGAGGTTCTTCAACACTTCCACAATGAGTAGGTCAGCATCCACCATCTTAAGGACAAAGATACATCCGTCATATATAAGAGATATCAGTAGAGAAAGATAAACAGCCCTATAGCTCATAAACCACTGTCAAATAAGGTACTAGCAAAGATACTTCAGTGTTTGATGCAGGGTTGCAGGACAGCATATAGTCATTGCTGTAACACAGCAGAAACCAAGACTCCTGCTGGGGGGTGGTTGCGGAGGCCGTAGCCTCAAATTATACTCCAGAATATAAGGGCTGCAAACCTTAACCAGCACAATGCACAGCTCAATCGCTTCAGAAACACCTTATGAAGCCAGTTCTCTGACATTTGAAACTGGATAAACACATACAGTATAGATTTTGAGTAGATACTCTTGCAAGCTAAAGAAGCACAAAATATTGCGACCTAAGATGGCTGCAGCTTAGAAGTTCCCTCTTGTTCCATTTTTTTACCCATCACTTCTTTTTTTAGAAATAGCAGCATCCACTTTTGCGGGAGTTGAAAACTTAGTATGTAAAGAATTAGGTAGTGAAAACTATTTATAAATTGTATCAGGTATACCAAGTTGCCTCTCATTTTTAACAAAAGTAGACAGGTAAATTGATTTTATTGCTTCAGAAACAGGGAAAGCATTATCAGGCGGGGGTTTAGGATTGAAACAATCAAAGGAAGTTTGAAGATGTTCATCCTCCACTCCTAAATAATCCTTAATAGGTCTAATAAAGTCACTTAAAGCAGAAAACTAAACTTGTGCATCAGATTCAGAAATTTCCCCTTCAGAAAAGATGTCAGAAGTTGCATAACACTCTGCAGACTCCATTGGTGCAGGATTTGTGACAAAACTTCCACTATAAATCTGTCCCATCCATACTCTGCATAACGTTTTTTTATCTTACCAACAAAAATGTATACATAATGAACAAACAGGCTTAGACTCAGAACTGAAAGAAAGCAGAGCATTGGCTTCACAAAAACAAAATAGTGCTCATATAAGAAAAAAATTCACAGTAAACAAAGAAAACACCTTAAAATATTATTAGAGAACAACAGCAACAGGTCTATCAACTTCAGACATCATAGGGAAAACAAGCTGTTATGCAGAAAGCAAAAGCATTCATATAAGCACCCGGATGAAAAAGCCCTCAGCATAACCAAACACGGAATACTTGTAACACCTTTGCCACTGTAGTATACAGGAACAATTTGCTTGGGTACAGGAAACCCGTGGAACACAGAGCTCCAAAAATGCTCAGCAAGGCCCATGCCAAGGCATGCAGAGGCACATGTACCAGAAATTAGCACTCAAATGGAAACCCTGTGACAACACTTCTGGATGACGTCATGTTAACATAGTGACCCCCACAAGGAACCCACCTCGACACCACACCAGTGCCACAAAGCACAAAGATACAAGGTAAGTATGTGGAATCACGCATACAAAAAAAAAGGTAAAAGCCTAAAAAAAGGCCCAAGGAAGTTCAGAAAAACATCTTCATGGAGAGGTTCTCCTAGTCCTGTCCAACAGACAGACGAACAGAACTAGGAGGAGAAGGGGGCAGTAATTGACGGGTTACCTTAACACTGGTAACCAGGGGAGTGTGCAGTTCTGTTCACGCCACTCTGGGGAGAGATTCTCACTGGTAAGTAAAACCAAGGAGGGCCAAGAGAGATATAGATATGTATGTATGTGTGTGTATATATACAGTATATATATATATATATTTATTTTTTCACTTATTGTAGTATCATTACCTTCTAGTAGTTCAGAATAAGAATAAAGCTTATAGGCACCTCTGTGCATGTGCTTGTTGGAACAAGATAATGTATAAAAACAAAGTATGGAAAGACTTTAAAGCACAGGCACATATTACTGTTGTACATGTTGCAAGTTACATCATTTTATTTCTTACTTTCATGTGAATGGACAATTGATTTACCTGATTAATTGCATCAATAAATATACAGAAAATAGTGTCTGGTGGACCTGCTGCTGATACCAGAAGTGGTCTTAAAATCTCTTTCATCTCATCATTTTTCCCACAGTTTCTCAATTTCATTAAAACATCCTCACGTGCTGATATTAAAAACAAAACAAAACAAGAAAAGACAAATAATAAGGGTATTAAAAACAGTAAAACTCCTGGTGACAGTGCATGGACAACATAAATATTGCCCTATTGGTACAGAAATAAGATCATAAAAATAATCTTGTTCATGATGAGTTTGACTGCACAATACCTGGTCCATCTGATATGAGGTGGCAGCACAGACGCATCACAATGTTGTTGAGTTGAACTGATGAGGGGCTGCAGCCAATGAAGTGGTAAAATACTGTGCAGGTAGGAAGCTGAGGGTGGAAGCATGATGACAGCTTATAGAACTGTTACTCAAATGCACACTGAGGCCAAATAAAAGTTTGTTTTGTCTCACCTCACATGCTCTGGTTATGCAAGCAGCTAGCAGTGCGGATTTACCCATGCCAGGCTCTGCAGCGATTTGGTAAAGAGGGATACACAGATTTCTGGTTTCATCTAACATGTGTTTCTCCCAGATGTTCAGCTTCAGGAAATCCAGGACTTTTTGTACCTCCAGCTCTCGGCCAATAAATAGCTGACTCTTCTGTTGTAAGAGAAGCTGGTGCTGTGCTGCCTCTGACTGCATCCTTTTTACAGAAATATAGATGTGTAACACAGATAAGGTACAGTACTTAAGCTTTATATAAGACAGAGTTATTAACCTTTACATGAAACAGTCCACATTACACTCACTATGCTACACTCTATGCTTAATTTAAAAAGAGATTGTGCTCCGTTGTATTACCAGGATGGGCCCTCTCGTTCAGATATGGGTTCAGTGTGTCCTGGGTAAGTTTGCAGGATTCGCTTCTGGAGGAACTGTAAAATCCAGGAGGAGAAATCATTTGAAAAATCCAGTCTGACCTGAGTGAAGGGACAGAGAGTCCTCTTAATTTGTATAGCACTGCAAATTATTTTACAGAAACAGTTTAATTTAACAAGGCAAAAGCTTAAAGAGACAAACACTAAAATAAATGCTACATAGAATGATGCATTCATAGAAAAGAGAACTCTGAGAATAACATGCAGATGTATTTTATAAATTTTCATTCGTTTTTTAAATATTGACAAAATAAGTGTAAAGTTTTAATGTCTATAAAACAATGGGAGCTGCCATGTTGTAACTTAGGTTACATTCTCTGCTGTGGCCATTGAGGGGAAGTTATAAATAGATCACTAGAGTGTGCAGCCAATGACTGTGTGTAATATAACAGTGTAAAAACCCCTCCAATCTAGATGTTTTAATGTGTTTACTGGTATATACAGAATTGGGCTAATTAGTTGGCCAGAAGTGATTTCAGAACTTCGCAACATTTTGTACTTTAATTGTGATTGTTCAGTTACTCATATTGTTTAAATAGTAGCAGGTAACAAATGGTTTTGTTGTTTAACTCAACAGCCAGCTATGGAAATCTATAGTATCTGAAAAGAGAAGCCCTTCTGACAACTCTAATTTCTTAAAACTTTGATGATAATTAGTAGTTACTAAAATGTGCTTACCTTCTCTGTACCAGTTGTAGAGCTTGTCCCTACCACCTGGCACTTATATCTCAGGATCTGCTCTGCTGGGAAGCGTTGACACACACGCTTCTTCAGGGACTGCAATAGCAGTGCTTTTCTACCCTTCTCTTGATATCGTAGTAAATCGTGCTGGTGTAACTGTTTCAGGAAGGAAGGATCCCGGAGGCAGAATGCAGCATTGGGGTTGCTAGTCCTATAAGCCCCATATAGTATCTCCATTCCAGTCACAGACATGCCAGGGACCCAACTGAACAGTTCCACAACACCCTGTGGTACATCATCTATATCTGGGATCCAACCAAATCTTTTAGAGAATGAAACAAAAAATTAAATGGCTATCATATGCACTAGCATCTATTATCTAGAACACTATTTCCCATAAATATATAATTAGACATTTTATATCCAATATTTTTTTAATTGTATTTATTAGTATATAATCTTTTATTGAGGTTTTGAACAAATTACAAAAAGATGCATTTCACTTCACAAAAGTGACACTGACAGGTGGAACAGACAGGTGGAATGCACAAGGTAAAACATTGTCAATTACTATAAGTAATATAAGGATCTATAACAATAAACCTTTAAGTACGAAACCTCATTTTTCTGTTGTTATTTCCTATCATGTCTTAATTAATTGTATATTAACTAGAGCACAGGTGAAACAATCAGCTAACCCATCAGCTGATTATTTCACCTGTGCTCTAGTTAAGATATAATGAATATCTGGCCTGAGTAAGGGTTCTGAGGACTGGGTTTGGGAAACACTGCCTTAGAGGGACACTCTTTGACCCAACCAATCTTATGGAGTTAGAAAGAGGAGATCTAGTAACTGCAATGGTCACTTTTGGACCTTAGAAATAATATTGTAAGATTTAAATAGTATATAGGAACATTAGTGACTCAGTAGCTGACAGTCCACTCTGAAAAAAGGGAAGATGTAAAGATATAGTAAATGTGCTCAAAGAAAAGACGTCCAACAAACCTTGACCACATGGGACTAGATTTAAAAGGTGGGAGTAAATATCAGAGGTCTTATGGAAGTGCAAATATTACATGCTATATAAAATACAAGTGCTCTCTATCACAAATAGGATGGTAACTACTGTTAGTAGACGAGAATAGATAGGTCAAATCATACTACTGTATTTAGTATCTAAATACTCTGGCTGTAAGAGAGTGAAATCCAATCAGTATTACTTTGAAAGTAACTATACTCTATAGTCGCAGACGCTGATATAAAGACCTAGTACTTTAAATACGGTTTGTATATAATAAATCAGGCAACTCAAACTCTAGTCTGGAGTTCCTATTAGGCAACTTAACAGACATATATAATCTCAGATTTGTGTAAAATGATTGGAGTATCAAATATATAACCCTATAACGTAAATACCAATGTTATATAGGATCAGCAAGGATTATCTAAATCTTAGCATTATGACAGTATATGCCACTAGGGCTCAAGTATATAGCAAACTATATTGGCATAACAATAAATAAACACCTCACAAAAATAGACTCACCATCAATATCCAGTTTCACAATAGACTCAGTTATCAAATATTTAACCATAATGATAGATATAATGGACAGCAGAATTCAAGAAATCTGCTATACCTAGTAGAAAATCATACCTATAATGCTAGCCTTTGCCAGCCTTCGGTAACCGAGAACTGCAGGCATCAAAGTCACAGTGGAAATAGTAGTGCCCTTGAGTCTGCTGAAAAGGAGCCGTACAAATAGGCACAAGGACATTATCTCTGGCATGAGTGTTGCTCTATACAAGAATGTGTTGCTTCTGGAGCGGCTTGATAAGCACCTACTGTAAGGTGAGCACTCGTAGTCCGGAGACCTATCAGCTAAATCTGCCACACCATTGGAGACCTTACCAATGATATCTGAGTTGCCTGGCTCCTCTAAAGCAGCTTTATTAGCCAAAAGTATCTCAACTCATTCCCGCTCCGTGGAGCCCACCGGATGTGACTCAAAGGTTGCCTCATGGAGCGTCACTTGTGAGAGTAGGCAAGCAAAAATGTCATGAAATAATCTTGCTAGGTCCTAAAAGTAGTTGTCTAATAGTTGGTGCACATGCAACTCCTATCTGTCCACTGAGAGCATAATCGTAAAGTGAGTAGCAGGTGGCCCTCCCTTGTAGCATCCAATATCTAAATGAGCATTGTTGCAATAAGTTGTGGGCCTGTGAGATAAAAAGTTATAGTCTGAGCGAGATGACCGGGGGGATACCAAGTATATTGGAGCTGCCAACTTTAGGCCTCAGTAGTGTAAGTCGGAGCTTTGGGTCTTTAGAATCTGTAGAGTATTGAGAAACCACAAATATATCTTCTCCCACTGGATATTGTAAAATTTCTGGAATAATTAATTAATTTATTGAGTATCCTCATGAGCTCCTGAATATGCAACTGTTCATGGCTGCGCCTAGCCATGCCCCTATATCCAATATTTCATTATGCTAATTACAAAATGATTATAAACAAGAAAATTTATAACAAACATATTTATGTTTACTTCTTACCCATGACAAGAATCTATTCTTAACGGTCAACTCAACCTAACTGAAATCCTTTCTTTAAAACCCTTAATATTTACCCAGTGGCTTAATTATTTTTTATAACTGTACGCCTACCTCACAATGATAATACAATACTATTCTACATTATTAAAATATTATTTATTTAATTGATTTAAAACAACTTAATTATGAAACAATTTTGATTTGATTATTTATAATTTAAAGGGACAGCCTCCACCGTAACTTACCAGGTAAGACCTCTAGAGAGGTACCTAACTCAGACCATCCTATGGACAGAACTAGGAATGAAGGAGGATGTTCAGATAAAAGGTTATATAGGTAAAAAGGGGGCATGTTATTTCTGTCCATGCCCCCTCTGGAGAGGGGACCTCACCTGGTAAGTATTGGGTTGGTTGGCCAAAACACACACATGTTTTTTATTTCATGATTCAAGCTATGATTAAGGCTCCCAAAGCCGAAACGCGTAAGCCACTGAGTGCCACACTGCATGCATGTAACTGCTGGATGTTACAGTATCCTCCTAAGATTATGTATTCGTTTTACATATCTTCAATAATTTTTTGTTTATTTTACTGTGTGGCGAATCCTCCGTTTTTGTGTATCATGATTCAAATAGAGCACACAATTTTAAACAACTTTCCAATACACTACTATTATCAAATGTGCATCATCCTCTTGGTATCCTTTGTTGAAGGAGCAGCAATGCACTACTGGGAGCCAGCTAATCACATCATATGAGCCAATGACAAGAAGCATATATGTGCAGCCACCAGTCAATAGCTAGCTCCCAACCGTGCAGTGCTTCTGTAGGTATGTTTTTTAATAAGGATACCAATAGAACAAAGTAAATTAGATAATAGAAGTAAACTGGAAAGTTGTTTCAAAATGCATTCTCTATCCAAATCAGGAATATTTCATTTTGACTTTCCCTTTAAATATGTAAAACAATTCTGATGTACAACTGTTTTAAAGCTTCTAGTATCTCATCTGATATGTTATTGTTACAGGTTTCTGTCTTAAAATATATATTAAAAGTACAAGCACAATTAAAAAAATTTGGGGAAAAATAAAACAAACTAAATAAATAAATATTAGATTCCTAAACCTAAATTACTTCACACTGATGTATCCGGAAAGTAAAATGATCCATTACTAATAAAAAAAATAAAGCAGAGGATAATGGAAAACATTGCTGTTTGTTTTGTATTTACAAGAATAGAACTGTGAGCTAGATATAGATAATCTACTATGTTGTTAAAGGGACACTGAACCCAAATTTTTTCTTTAGTGATTCAGATAGCGCATGAAATTTTAAGCATATTTCTAATTTACTCCTATTATCACATTTTCTTCATTCTCTTGGTATCTTTATTTGAAATGCAAGAATGTAAGTTTAGATGCCGGCCCATTTTTGGTGAACAACTTGGGTTGTCCTTGCTGATTGGTGGATAAATTCATCCACCAATAAAAAAGTGCTGTCCACAGTGCTGAACATAAATAAAAGCTTAGATGTCTTCTTTTTCAAATAAAGATAGCAAGAGAACAAATAAAAGTTGATAATAGGAGTAAATTAGAAAGTTAACTTAAAATTGCATGCTGTATCTGAATCACGAAAGAAAAAAATTGGGTTCAGTGTCCCTTTAATATTAAGGTGCAAGAAGAAGTGCTTACAGCAATTAGTGAACTTAAAGGGATAGTAAACTCATTTTTTTTCTTTCATGATTCAGATAGAGCATGTTATTTTAAGCAACTTTCTAATTTACTTCTATTATAATTTTTTCTTCGTTCTCTTGCTAGCTTTATTTGAAAAGCAGGAATGTAAGCTTAAGAGCCGGCCCATTTTTTGTTGAGAACCTGGGTTGCACTTGCTTATTGGTTTGCTAAATGTAGCCATCACAAGTCACTACTCTATACTCATCTTACTTGACATCTCAGCTGCCTTAGACACAGTTGACCACCCCCTCCTCCTACAAACCATTAGCTCTTTTGGCCTCTGTGACACTGCTCTTTTCTGGATTCACTCCTATCTTTCTCACAGGTCCTTTTCTGTATTATTTGCCGGCGAGTTCTCCTCTCCAATGCCTCTGTCTGTTGGAGTATCTCAAAGATCTGTTCTGGGTTCTCTACTCTTCTCAATTTATACTTCCTCGCTGGGCAAACTTATCAGTTTTGGCTTCAAATATCACCTCTATGCTGAGGACACCCAGATCTAACTCTCCACCCCTGCTCTCTCTCCCTCTATCCTTTCTCATGTCAGTGACTGCTTATCTGGTATTTATTCCTGGATGGCCTCTCACCACCTAAAGATTAACATGTCCAAGACTGAGCTAATTCTTATCTCCCCCTCAAGCTCTACGCTGACTTGTGACTTCTCTATCCCTGTTGACGGCATTACTATTTCCCCATCGCCCCAAGTCCGCTGCCTCAGAGTTATACTTGGCACAAATCTATCCTTCGTCCCCCATTTCCAATCGCTTTCTACATCCTGCCGCAACCAATTACGCAATATTTTCCGAGATTCAACCTTTTCTGAGCACTAACACCACAAAGCAAATAATCCACTCCCTTGTTATTTCCCGACTTGACTACTGCAATATTATATAAACATGAAAGGGGAGTCAAGGCTAGAAAAAAAGTTAATTGTATGTTAACCTAAGTAACAAAATTAGACTTAGGAAAAAAACTTATATGAAGGGATAAAGCGCAGACCCTTAAAGTGATGGTAAACTCAATTAATTGAAAATCACATATTTACATTAGTATTGTTATAAGTGACTAAACCGCATTATCCGTTTTTTTTATAGTTATATGCATTTTTCTGTAAATTTTAATAATCTTTTTTAACCTTGTTGCTCCGCATCTCTCCGCCTCGCTCCGCCCCTCTTATCTGTCTCTAACACCATTATGTGCTTTGTCTTCTCTCCACCCTCTCCTCACGTCATAATGTTCGCTCGCTCCCGATATTCTAATTTTTTAACGCATGCCCATTGGTGTGTAGCGGGTGTGCGAGCGATCTTACCCATTTAAAAAGGTTAATATTTCATAAATCCTAATTAAATTTCTCACTTTTATCTAAAGCTATTAATTGATAACATCACTTGGTATATATTATGTATTTACTATCGCAATAAAAGTAATATAAATTGTTTATTAAAAAAGTACTATTTACATAAAGATTTATATTTCATAAACATTGGAATCAATTTGTAAAGATAATGTTAAAATATTGTTAATGTTAAAATAGCGTGCCGTGAGTGCCGTGTGTAAAATAACATGACGCATGCGTCAAATAGAACGTGCACGCGCAAAATCTTCCACGGATTTATATGCTGTTGATTGGTTCTTACGATCGTTGAAATTGCTCGTTAGGGCGCATGCGCAAAAAAATTGTATTGCAGGAAGCCTGTCTAGCGACAGGATAGATCATTGGACACACAAAGGAAAAATGTGTGTGAGCAATTGCTAATATGTTTTATTACCTTGACCAAACAACACCTCCACTAGAGGATGGCTATGCATATTTGCACAAATTGGCCATCATAGTGATCCATGAGGATCTATGTTTGCGAAAAAACACTACTCCTATGTAACCTACTTACTGGCCTTCCTCTTTCCCGCCTCTCCCCCCCTTCAATCCATCCTAAATGCCTCTGCCAGGCTGATACACCTTTCACGTCGCTCTGTATCCCTTCATTGGCTCCCCATTTAGAGCAGAATTAAATTCAAAATTCTCACCCTTACATACAAAGCTCTCACCAATGCTGCTCCCCTCTACCTATCTTCTCTAATCAACAAGTATACTCCAGCCCGCATCCGCGACTATC